>NC_139143.1:183576501-183809900 GCF_964270905.1 Leucopleurus acutus
ATAGGAATTTTGCAACAAAGGGTAGGTAGTCTGAACGTCAAAAGATTATTGTTAATTAAAGAAAACCAGACCTCTGAAGGAATTTAGTGCTTTTCTATATATGGGAAGGTGCAAGAGTCTGGGCTTACTGAAATTATTCCTTTGATACGCACCTCACCTATCTGGGGCCAGTATCCTGTGTTTGCATATCCTGAGTTTCCTTGGGGCTCACCGAGGGGGAGTGGCTGCAGTCTGATGGCTGCTAGATAGCAGGTATTCTTTTCCTTCTTGAGTTCCCTCAGGGCTCACCGGATCGCCATGGCCGTGGCTACAATCACTGATGACTGTGCATCCTTTGTTTACTGACATGGCAGGCAATATTCCATTTCTCAGTTTCATAGGTGAGCAAACCAAAGCTCAGAGAAGGTGGTGGATGACAGGACACGACAGAGCCAGAACAGATTTGTGGCTATAGGACTCCAAAGCTGTGCTCTCGGTTATAACAGTTCATGTGTATCGAGAGAACTGTCCATGCTAGGTGCTGAACCAAGCCCTTTGCATAACTCACCCCTGTAAAGGCAGTATATTTGTCAGGGTTCTCCAATAGGATGTGTATATATATATATATGATTTATTTTAAGGAATTCGCTCATGTGATTGTGGAGACTCACAAGTCCACAATCTGCAGGACGGGCCAGCAGGCTGGAGACCCAGGGAAGAGCCAATGTAGCAGTTCAAGTCTGGAGGCATCTGCTGCACACACCCTCTTGCCCAGGGGTGGTCAGTCTTTTATTCTACTAAGGCCTTCAACTTATTAGATGAGGCCCACCCACATTATGGAGGGCAATCTGCTTTACTCAAAGTCCACTGATTGAAATGTTAATTTAATCTAAAAACACCCTCATAGAAACATCCGGAATAATGTTTGACCTCACGTCTGGGCACCGTGGCCCAGTCAACTTGACATGTAAAATAAACCATTACAGGCAGGTACCATTATTGTCTCACCTTTATGGATCTATCACCTCCATGTGGTCATTGAGAGATCTGATTTGGTCTTGGGAATAACTTACCTGGTGGGACAAAGCTAGTCAGTGTTGGAGTAGGCTTTGTGCTCTGACCACTGCATGCCCTCTCTATGCCCAACTGCATATTCCCTTCTTGGGTCAGCAGGAGCTGACCTGGCAGGGACAGCACAGAATGGCACATTTCCTGGGGTTGTATGCTAGACTCCAGGAAAAGCAACCTGCACTTGCTAGGTGCACCCAGAATGAGTTTATTTTAAGCTTCAAATTCAACATCTCAGACCCATTCAGGAGAATCAAAAGCACCAAAGTATCTTGTCTTACCACCTTGCTCTCCTTAAGATCTGATGACCAGAAGGTTCTGGCAGCATCACAAATGAATTCATCTCATCGTGAACACAGCAGGAGCCACCAGTGTGGCCCTTGGACCTGGGCAATGGGCCCCTTTTGGACCCAGTGCTTTGGAGGGCCCTGTTCCAGCTCTCCTCCAGTTGTCCTCTTCCTCTGGGGTAAAGAATCTGTGAGGCCAAGGGCACACTCCCACCCAGTACCAGTGCCCTATTTTAGCACATCCTCAGGATCCCAGAATTCTCTGCACAAATGACCCCAAGCTCGGGGGTGGGCCCCTTCCCAGCATCCCTCCTCCAGGGTGAACTGAGCGGCCAGGCAGTGGATGTTGGCTGGGCATGTGAACAGAGGCTGGATGTGTAGGCTGAGGTATCCACATATGGGTACCCAAGACCCTTAGAGGCTCAGGATGGAGCCAGGGCTGGGAAGAGAAAGGGGAAGGTCCTATACGACTCAGCTCTCCCCACACTGCCATATTCTGGTGCAGATTTCCAGGAATTCAAGAATCATCATTTAAACCTGGTCTTCCAAGTCATTAGGAAGGTATTTTTGTCAAGGTATCTGGGTGGAACGTTTTCTTAGCAGTTTATCTTTATGACTTATGAATGTTTAGATATGGGTGTGTGGAGGGTATTTGTACTCTGGTCCTGGCTTCACAGATGGTACAGGTAGGCCTGGGTACCACAGTAGAGACCAAAGGGTGGCCACACACCCTGGCTCTGGCCCTAGAACTGAATATTGCTTCTTCCCTATGGGGCTGGTCCACAGGAGCCTTTATACAGAAAGGCTGAAAAATGCATGCACACTGATTGCTTTCCCCAGTGATGGAGAGATTTGCACTGAACGTCCATGCGTCCCCCTCCCCATCCGCCAATCCTCCTCCTTCTCCCCCTCTCCCTCCCCCCTCTCCTTTCCTTCTCCTCCGCCCACCAATGCTATAGGCTTGAACTCTAGGTGCAGTCAGTGGCTGGAGACAGGTGGTTTTTACACCCTTATTACACTTAACTGGACCCTGGAACACATCAAGGCTCTATTTCCTTAACATCTCACCACCACCGACTGAGCCAGCTGCAGGCCCTGGGCCTTGGCCATAAAATTCTTTTCAGTGGTCTCTAATGACCTTGAAGGTTAAGTGATTTATTATTTGCAAAGTGGTCTACTCTCACCGAACCTCCCCAAAGCAGACCCCTGTGGATTTCATTTGCCTGCAACCAACAAGGTAGCCTTGTTCTTTAAGACTCCAGGCTAATGAACACACATCCAAACTTGACATTATTTTTCCACGTAAAAGAATTTTTCAAAACAGAAAGGAACATTGTTCTCTGTTGTTTGCAAACATGATCCATTTTCTGAAAACATGTCTTTCCAGGGTATAAGTGAGACAGCCTTGGAAAACATACAATGTGCTTTTCTGGTAAAACGTCACATGCATGCTCAGGACGTTAGTCATGAACTCAATTGCTCTCTGGAGATCTTTGGTACCAGAGCTGGGAGTGCTTTTCCAGTACAGATCCACAATCCCCAAGTGAGCCCCTGACTGTGAATAATCCGAGTGGGGCAACCGCACGTCAACCAGCCTCAAAAGGAGCCCTCGGGGGTGGAGGGTCAGTCTCCAGTGGAATGTCCACCTATCCTCATACCTGATGCCCTGGGCTGTGCCAGGGACCCTCTGGGAGCCTCAAGCCCTCCCCTGTGAGCAGAGAAACACTGACTTGTTGGCAGAGTTGATGAGAATACAGTGAAACGGTGGGAGGGACATCTTCCCTCCTCTTCCAGAATCTTCCTCCAGAATCCTTAAGCATTCATAGAAGAGGGTGCTGTCTAAAGAGAACAGTAGGATCAGAGCTCGAATCCCAGCATCAGATAACAGGAGCCGAGTTCCAGCAGTCTGAAGACCTCAGCAGGTATCACAGGAGCTCAGTTCTCATTTCTACATGTTGTAATCAGCCCCCAGCCCCGCTGCCAGTGACCTAACAGTCCCAGCTGCATCTGGGGCTCACGAGCCTGCATAAATGTCAGAGGCCACTTTTGCTCGCATGTCCCCAGGGTCCACTCACCAAGAATACACATAAGGCCACATCAATACTCAGATTATGTTGTCCTGGTGGATCCTGCCAGCCTGACTGCAAGTCAGCAGAAGTACCATCACCACAGCCTATCCCCCAGCCCACAGATACTATGTATTTATGGGAATGGAGAGCCTCTCTCAGGCTCGAAATCCAGCATGAACTGGCATCCGCCAAGCATCCATCACATCTGCTGAGGGTTGACACTTGCCTTGGGCAGCGTGGCCTCTACCAGCCATGCGGTGGCTCCTTGGGGGGCTCCTCTCCACACCATCCCTGCCCTGTCCAGGTTTTTAATCCCAGACTTCCATCCCTCACTCACCCTGCAGAACCACATTGTATTACCCATGGAAATGGGGACAATGCCCCAGGTGTGGGGTCAGACTAGACCATAGGCTAGGCTTAGAACCAGACCCCCTCAGAGCCTCTCAGTTTCCCCATCTCTCCAGCCTCCTCCCTCAGGTTTCCACTCAGGTTTATCAACATAAGCAAATAGATTCCCTGGGAAGGGCTGCCACCACCTGCAGCCACGGCAACCAGCCAGCTTCCAAACCAGAGAAGGCTCAGGTAGGACGGGGATATGGACATCAAAGCCAATCAGCACCTGCGTTCCTTCCTGATTGATGGGGGAGGCCGCAGATTCTGCTGAGACTGGGGGAAGCGCTGGGCTCTCCACACCCTAAGAGCTGCCTGAGAAGGTAAGAAATGCAGGGGCAGTTTAAGAAAATTGAAATTGTATCAAGTATCTTTTCTGACCACAACGCTATGAGACTAGATATCAATTACTGGAAAAATCTGTAAAAACTACAAACACCTGGAGGCTAAACAATACACTACTTAATAACGAAGAGATCACTGAAGAAATCAAAGAGGAAATCAAAAAATACCAAGAAAAAATGACAGTGAAAACACAATGACCCAAAACCTATGGGATGCAGAAAAAGCAGTTCTAAGAGGGAAGTTTATAGCAACACAATCCTACCTCAAGAAACAAGAAACATCTCAAATAAACAACCTAACCTTACACCTAAAGCAATTAGAGAAAGAGGAACAAAAATACCTCAAAGTTAGCAGAAGGAAATAAATCATAAAGATCAGATCAGAAATAAATGAAAAAGAAATGAAGGAAACAATAGCAAAGATCAATAAAAATAAAAGCTGGTTCTTTGAGAAGATAAACAAATTGGTAAACCATTAGCCAGACTCATCAAGAAAAAAAGAGAGAAGACTCAAATCAACAGAATTAGAAATGAAAAAGGAGAAGTAACAACTGACACAGCAGAAATACAAAGTATCATGAGAGATTACTACAAGCAACTCTATGCCAATAAAATGGGCAACCTGGAAGAAATGGACACATTCTTAGAAAAGCACAACCTTCTGAGACTGAACGAGGAAGAAATAGAAAATATAAACAGAAAAATCACAAGCACTGAAATTGATACTGTGATTAAAAATCTTCCAACAAACAGAAGCCCAGGACCAGATGACTTCACAGGCGAATTCTATCAAACATTTAGAGACGAGCTAACACCTATCCTTCTCAAACTATTCCAAAATATAGCAGAGGGAGGAACTCTCCCCAACTCATCCTACAAGGCCACCATCACCCTGATACCAAAACCAGACCAAGATGTCACAAAGAAATAAAACTACAGGCCAATATCACTGATGAACATAGATGCAAAAATTCTCAACAAAATACTAGAAAACAGAAACCAACAGCACATTAAAAGGATCATACACCATGATCAAGTGGGATTATACCAGGAATGCAAGAATTCTCCAATATACGCAAACCAATCAATGTGATACACCATATTAACAAATTGAAGGAGAAAAATAATAGGATCACCTCGATAGATGCTGAAAAAACTTTCGACAAATTTCAACACTGATTTATGATAAAAACCCTCCAGAAAGTAGACGTAGAGGGAAACTTACCTCAACATAATAAAGGCCATATATGACAAACCCACAGCCAAAATCATTCTCAATGGTGAAAAACTGAAACCATTTCCACTAAGATCAGGAACAAGACAAGGTTGCCCACTCTCAACTCTATTATGCAACATAGTTTTGGAAGTTTTAGCCACAGCAATCAGAGAAGAAAAATAAATAAAAGGAATCCAAATTGGAAAAGAAGAAGTAAAACTGTCACTGTTTGCAGATGACATGATACTATACGTAGAGAATCCTAAAGACGCTACCAGAAAACTACTAGAGCTAATCAATGAATTTGGTAAAGTAGAAGGATACAAAATTAATGCACAGAAATCTCTTGCATTCCTATACACTAATGATGAAAAATCTGAAAGAGAAATTAAGGAAACCCTCCCATTTACCATTGCAACATAAATAATAAAATACCTAGGAATAAACCTACCTAAGGAGACAAAAGACCTGTATGCAGAAAACTGTAAGACATTGATGAAAGAAATTAAAGATGATACAAACAGATGGAGAGATATACCATGTTCTTGGATTGGAAGAATCTACATTGTGAAAATGACTCTACTACCCAAAGCAATCTACAGATTCAATGCAATCCCTATCAAACTACCAATGGCATTTTTCACAGAACTAGAACAAAATATTTCACAATTTGTATGGAAACACAAAAGACCCTGAATAGCGAAAGCAATCTTGAGAAAGAAAAACGGAGCTGGAAGAATCAGGCTCCCTGACTTCAGACTATACTACAAAGCTACAGAAATCCAGACAGTATGGTACTGGCACAAAAACAGAAAGATAGATCAATGGAACAGGATAGAAATCCCAGAGATAAACCCACACACATACGGTCACCTTATTTTGATAAAGGAGGCAAGAATATACAATGGAGAAAAGACAGCCTCTTCAATACGTGGTGCTGGGAAAACTGGACGGCTACATGTAAAAGAATGAAATTAGAATATTTCCTAACACCTTACACAAAAATAAACTCAAAATGGATTAAAGACCTAAATGCAGGCCAGACACTACAAAACTCTTAGAGGAAAACATAGGCAGAACACTCTATGATGTAAATCACAGCAAGATCCTTTTTGATCCACCTCCTAGAGAAATGGAAATGAAACAAAAATAAACAAATAAGACCTAATGAAACTTAAAAGCTTTTCCACAGCCAAGGAAACCATAAACAAGACAAAAAGACAACCCTCAGAATGGGAGAAAATATTTGCAAATGAAGCAACTGACAAAGGATTAATCTCCAAAATTTACAGGCAGCTCATGCAGCTCAATATCAAAACAACAAACAACCTAATCCAAAAATGGGCAGAAGACCTGAATAGACATTTCTCCAAAGAAGATATACAGATTGCCAACAAGCACATGAAAGAATTTTCAACATTACTAATCATTAGAGAAATGCAAATCAAAGCTACAACGAGGTATCACCTCACACCCGTCGGAATGGCCATCATGAAAAAAATCTATAAACCATGAATGCTGGAGAGGGTGTGGAGAAAAGGGAACCCTCTTGCACTGTTGGTGGGAATGTAAATTGATACAGGCTTTATGGAGAACAGTATGGAGGTTCCTTAAAAAACTAAAAATAGAACTAGCATACGACCCAGCAATCCCACTACTGGGCATGTACCCTGAGAAAACCAAAATTCAAAAAGAGTCATGTACCACAATGTTCATTGCAGCTCTGTTCACAATAGCCAGGACATTGAAGCAACCTAAGTGTCCATCGACAGGTGAATGGATAAAGAAGATGTGGCACATATATACAATGGAATATTACTCAGCCATAAAAAGAAACGAAATTGAGTTACTTGTAGTGAGGTGGATGGACCTAGATTCTGTCCTACAAAGTGAAGTAAGTCAGAAAGAGAAAAACAAATACTATATGCTAACACATATATATGGAATCTGAAAAAAAAAAAGTGGTTCTCAGAACCTAGGGTCAGGACAGAATAAAGACACAGATGTAGAGAATGGACTTGAGGACACAGGGAGGCGGAAGGGTAAGCTGGGATGAAGTGGGAGAGTGGTATAGACTTATACATGCTACCAAATGTAAAATGGATAGCTAGTGGGTAGCAGCTACATAGTACAGGGAGATCAGCTCGGTGCTTTGTGACCACCTAGACGGGTGGGATAGGGAGGGTGGAAGGGAGACGCAAGGGAGAGGAGATATGGGGATATATGTATATGTATAGCTGATTCACTTTGTTATAAAGCAGAAACTAACACACCATTGTAAAGCAATTGTACTCCAATAAAGGTGCTAAAAAAAAAGAAAGATAAAGAAAAAGAAATGCAGGGGCAGGACATCCCCACCAGGTGGCTCTGAGCTGGCACTGTGGATGTCTCCCCCTGCCCCATGGAATCCTCTGTACCCAGAGATGCTCCATGAGGTCAGAGCCAGTGGGTCACCATCACTGAACACCAACCCTTGACCAGGACTGGCAGAAAGGAGCCCTCAACTGTCACATGAACAGGGGAACACACCAGTATCCCATCTGAAGAGGGCCACACCATGTGGCCTCCCTCAAGGAAGGAAGTCCAAGAGGGGGAGGAGGTGGGACAGAGTCCAGGCTGGGGTCCAAGCCAGCTTATTGCAGTTGACCTACAGCCACTGAAATGGTCCAACCAGAGTATTTGGGAGGAGTATTACTGGAGCATTAAAATAGCAGAGTAATAAAAGTTTCTGGTATGTGAGTACCAGGGTATTCACATGAGTATTGGGAGGGCAAGCAAGCTGGCCCTCAGATTGTGTGGTGCTGCTGTGAGTGGTCCCTGAGTTTGCTGACTCCTCCCCTTCTCCCCACGCAGGTCCCCATCACTCACTCTTTTCAGCCCCTTGGCTTCTTCAGTCAAGGGCCCTTGCAGTTGGCTGTCCCCTCATCCTGGGATGCTCTCCCCATAGATCTTTTCTCCTTCTTGTCATTTAGCTCAAAGGTCGCTTTCTCAAAAAGTCCTTGCTGCCCATCCCAGCTGAAGAAACCCTTACCTGTCACCCTCTAACCCATTATCACCCTGTTTCATTCTCTTCACAGGACTCGTTGTGTGGGCTTCTCGGGTTTTGTTTGCTTGCTTGTCTACTGTTTCCTCCTCTCTGGATTGTGAAGTGCAAGATCAAGGTCCATGCTTGTCTTGTTTGTCTTGTATGCCCAGAGCCTAGCCCCATTGTGGGTTTGGCAGGAACCTGATAAATATCTGTGAAGTAGATGGATGAGGTGGGTGGATGGATGGATGGATGGATGGATGGATGGATGGATAGATGGGAAGGTGGATGGATGGGTGAGTAGGTGAGCAGATGAATGGATGAGTGGGTGGATGGATGGATCAGTGGGTGGATGGATGGGTGAGTGGATGGAAAAATTTCCACCATTTCTAAAGACTTGAAAGCCACACATAACGTGTGAGGAATACAACCAAGGAAGGATTTACAAGACATGCTGAGTATGTTAAAGTGCTTCTTCACCTTGCAGAGGGCACAGTTCTGAGCCTTGGGCTGCAGTAATGTCAGGAACCACTTGTATTTCCTTCCTTAGCAGTTGCCCATCTTTGTTGTAGCTCTGAATCCTTCCCCTCTGCCCGGTGTGGGCTGCTGATTATGGATGCAAACCCCCAGACTTCACAGCTTGCCTTTAGTCTGAGAGCCGGGAGAACAAGCCCCCCTCAGATCACTGCATCCTGTGGGGCGATGGCGGTGGCTGCCTCTTCTCCTCTTTGGACCCTCCCCCCCACCCCCCACCCCCTCCATGTTCGCCTCTCCTTGGCATGACCAAGCTTGGCATTGGTGGCTGGGTACTGAAAGATTTCCATTCGTGACCACCCGACCCCTAATTACTTCTATTAATTACTTGGACAGCTTTCCCTGCAAAAAGGACTTGCACCCAGGGAGGACAAGAAGACTATGTTTTTCACCTGTCCTTGCCCACCACCTGCCTCAAAAGGAAGGAGGCTGTGTACCACTCAGGTTACTCAGTTTTCCAGAGATTTGCTCTCAAAGGAGATCAGTCTGTCCCTTTGATGAGTTCCGTCTAAGAGCTTATTCTCTCACTAATTCTGCACCTTCTAAAGTGCTTGATAGCTTGTTGGGGAAACAAGTGTGATAGCAGGAGAGGGAGGGGAGAGCTGGTGCAATGTGGAATTAACTGACTCATTCATTTCTGGTCCCTGCTGTCACTCCCACATCCAGGGAAAGGCAGCATGGAGCTGCCCGGCCCAGGACAGAAGTCCAGGTGGGGCATTAAATGCCCGCAGGTCCCATGCCCCTCAAACCATCATCTGACACATTTGTCAAACCTCGCTTCTCTCTGGTTCTAAAGCGAGTGTAACAGGCTCCCAGGTTGTCTGACTTTTCACCTTCCCCTCATTTCCCCCAGTTTGTTCTGCCTAAATCCACCTTGTCTTAGATGCTTCTTACTTGGGACTCATTCATTCATTTAAACATTCATTAATTCATTCAACATTTCTTAAGTGTTTCCCCCTGGCCAGGCGCTGGACATACAGCAGCACAGGAAAAACAGGCTCTCATCACAGGTAGTTTTCCATCAGAGGACACAAATAAAACAAGTGATCACAATAATGTGATAATTTACTCCAGGGAATGCCAGTGCCTGGGGAAACCAGAGCAGGGGCCAACTCAGGGTGAGGGGCCAGGAAAAGGGTCCCTGGTGAGAACTAAGGACTCTGTCCAAATCCCTGCACTGGGACAGGACCAAATCCTAGCAGGGCTTCTAGGAGCATAAGGCCTTGTCCCTAGGAAGACCTTAGCCCCCCATCAAATGCCTGCCTGGGCAAGCTCCAGGAGGCCAAGAAAATTTACTACTGTTCTAGCCAACACCTGAAGTCGACTCCAGTCTCCATTTCTTAGAGATCTACAACTGTTAATCCTTCCTCTGTCCCTTTGAGATGTATATGTACCTCCTACAATTCAGGGGTGCCTTCTCTAGGGCCTGGGGAAGATTCCTGTGAAAAGTAATTATCAGGAAGATAGGGCCTCGCTCCCACTCTCCGTGGGAGGATGGAATCCTGACTTCCACAGCTGTCAGCTAGCGGACACAGCTTTCCTAATCGCATGGACACCAACCAACCCAAGAAAACCACACCTCTCAGGTTAATGAATTTAGCCCTTTTCTATGTGCGGGAAGATGCAAGATCTGGGCTTACTGAAATTATTCCTTTGATATCCACCTGAATTATCTAGGGCCGGTATCCTGTTTTTCTCCATCCTGAATCCCCTCAGAGTGCACTGTTGGGGATGACTGCAGAGGCTGGTGACTTGATGGCCTCAACATCTTTTGTTTACTGAAATGGCAGGTGACATTCTTTGTTCACACCGACATTGCAATGGGTTGGGGAGGGACATCACCAGATGCAGTTTCGGGTTACTTAGGCTTTGCCCATCCTTACGTTCCTGCTGGGGCTTCGCCTAACAGCTATAGCCTTCTCTAGTGCTTACAGTTTACTGTTTTTTAAATTAATTAATTAATTTGGTTGCACCAGCTCTCAGTTGCGTCTTGCCAGCTCCTTAGTTGTGGCACGTTGAAGCCACCACCTGGGAGTCACACAACCCTCCCCCCAGGGGTGTGCTAGACCAAGGGCTCATGGAAGAAGTACTGGTTTGTAGCACTTGCCGATTTCCTCAGTGTAAATATTCCCCCCTTGGCCAATTTCAAGCTCCCACTGTAATGTCACTGAACTAGTGCAGTTGGTCTCACCAGCTGATAGGAGTTGACAAGAGCACATCACTGCTTTCCTCCCCAGGGTCCCCCAGGCCAACAGCAGTGACTGATGGAGAGAAGGTAGTCAGGGGTACAGAAGCCCCCCTCCTTTGCCTCAAGGTGGGAAGGGTCCTGGGGGGGCAGGTCGTGCTCCCTGAGGACATGCCATAGCTAAACTTCTGCTGAAACCAGACTTGTGTTCCTTCCCGTTACTACTTCTGCTTCCCTCACTCCCTTACTGGTTTCTTCCAAGGGCTCTCACTCGATAAATCACATGCCCACAGATCCTGGTCTCAGGCTCGGCTTCTAGGGGTCCCAGCCCATGACGGGCCTCTTTGCCAAGCAGTGGCCCAGATCAGTCTCTGTCCTGAGGTTGGCCGGGAGCTCTCCCCACCTGCATGCCGGTTTCTGAGAGTGGCAGGGAGGGAGGACATGACCATCCCTGATATTTGTGAGGTGGTCAGAACAGCCCTGTACTAGGAAGCTGGAAATCTGGGTCCTGACTCCACTGCTGACCCTGGACAAGGTCCTTCCACTGGATCTTCTTAACTCTCACCAGGAGAAGGACGGGTGCTGACTCCATCATGCCAAGAAGCTTTGAAATTCTTTATTAGGCCCCATTAGTGGAAACTCGGGTTCCTTATGCCAGGTTGGGGTGCTTTCTTCTTTAACAAACACCTCTGGACAGTCTGTTATCAGGTGAGGAGGGAAACTGTTCTCGGGTAGGATTTCTCAGCCTTGGCCCCACTGAAATTTGGGCTGGATCATTCTTTGTCGTGGAGGCTGTCCTGTGCCCTACAGGAGGTGCTAAGCAGCGTCCCTGGGCTGTACCCACTAGATGCCAGCGGCACCCTCCTCAGTGTGACAACCAAAAGTACCTCCAGACTCTGCCAAGACATCCCCCGGGGGCCAAAATCATACCCGAAAATCTATGAACCTTGAACTGTCATGGTCACTTGTCAAACTATGGTAAGGAGACCCTATGGATTGAATTCCCCACAAACCTCTTTACCCTGAAAAAAAAGTCTATTTATATATATTATACTTTCCAATTATATATGTGTAGAAGTGTACAGATATATTTTCTCTTATTTTTCTTAAAGTTGTCATTACTATCATTATTATTTTAAGGGAAGGAAAGGAAAACTACATGGAATGCTTTTTCTGGGGACCCATCAGCTTTGCTTTACCTCCCTCCCCTTCATAACTGTGTCCCCTCTCAAGCACTGTCTTTAGATGGAGGTAGTTCCCTCTGAATCACACTGTTTGTTCTCACTGCTATAAGCAGAAGCTCCTACGAGACCTAAGGGTGGGAGAAGCAAGCAGAAGTAGCAGAAATGTGGGAGCGGGCAGCAAGTCACCATCCCTGGGGGGAGAGGCTCATAACCAAACCCATCAGAGGCACAGCAGGTCCTAGTTGAGTGGCAGGTTCCAAAGGGTCCTTTAACATGGGGGAACCCCAGAGCCAGAGTGCCTGGCAACCCTCAAAAGATGGCCCATTATAAGCAGTCACTTTACATCCCAAATAGAGTCCCTGAAAGCCAGACAGAGGAGTTCGGGCTCATTATGTAATGCAGTAGGGAGTCATTGAAAGTTCTTCATCAAGGGCATGGTGACACCGGCTAACAGGCTCCAAAGCAGGAAGGATCCTGACATTCGCTGAATCTCTAGGCTTTCTGATGCCTCTACAGTTTACAGCAAACTTTCCTGACGGTAATGAGAGGGTAATTAGAGGAGGAAGAGCTCCCGGGCCACCCATCAACTAGACAGAAATGATCATGTAGTCAGTTCCTGGGAGTTTCCTGAACGTCACATTTGTATTGTAAAGTCCTTTCCCATCCAGGGCAGAGCCTAGGGGAGCAGGTGCTCTTAGCAATGGGGGTCCTAAGGGAGCAGGCAGCTTACTACAGGTGGAAGTGCCGATGGGCGCTCTTGGTCAGTGTCTGTCTGGACTGTGGCAGGCTGGCCATTCCCCACTGTGAACAGCATCGGTTTTGTAACCCCGGCTCTGCCGTTCCAACCAGTGCCTTCCCAGCACTCCGATGCATGGGGCCCAGGGACTTTCTCTGTAAGGAGAGGATTTCCTCAGGCTAACCAAAAGAGACAGGAATAAGTGGCACCCTGGATGAGGCTTTTGGGAGGATATCTCTGCCTCCCTGAGGCATAACCTCAATTCTTCTGGATCCTCCTGAGTGACAGGGAGGTTGCTTCAAACAACTACACACACACACACCTTACTTAATCCTCACAACATTCCCATGAAGGAGGGATCATTAGGCTCATTTGACAGAGGTGAAAACCAGCTCAGAGAGGTTAAGTGGCTCCTCCAAAGCTGCACAGCCAGAATTCACTTCTGTCCTGAATTCAACCCCAGTTTTCCCTCTTGCCCCATCCAGGCAGAATAGAGAGACAGTTGGAGTCAAGACGAAAACCAGGATGGAGGTGGCAGGGTAGAAAATTATGCTCAGAGAGGTCATGCATCCAGCTCTGCTGAGCAGAGGAGCCCAGAGCCCCCCCCCACCCTCTCTGGCTCCACAATCTCCCGAGGGGCCTCAGGAGAAGTGAGCAAGCCTGCTGCCTGCGGCCTCTAGGCTGAGCTGCAGAGTCGGCATGGGGCTGGCTCTGCTGCGCGTGAACAGTTATATATAACCGAGGATTGATTGCCACCGTCTCCCTGCCCTCTGTCTGCCTCACTGAAGGCTGGCATCCTTCATCTTTACACAAATCCGGCAGCTGGCAGCCTCGCCCTGCACCACTGCCCTAGGCCCCAGGTACTAGCCAGCGAGTCCCTTCACACGGTGAAGGGTGAAGGGTGCTGGCTATGGTAGAAGGAAGAGGAAGATATTCACCTTTGGAAAAATATAAAAACAGCAGACAGCGAAGGCAGAAAGAGCTTATGTTGTTTCACAGGGAAAAGAAAGACTTGGAGGAAACATTGAGATAGAAGCAAAATTAGCATAGCTGTGGGACCCTCAGAGCCAGCAGGTGGAAAATAAGAGCTTTAAATGATTCTAAGTATTTCTTATCATTGGTACTTTGCCCCCCCACGTAGAATGGGCTGCCTTGCCCATTGGATTTCCCGTGGGGTTTGACCATCGATGCTTGGTGACGTGGCAGGGTCCCCGTTGGAACATCAGTAGTAACATTTTGCAAGGCAACATCCATTCCACGTGGGCCCTGTTCTAATTGTCAGAAACCACTCTTGCTTGTAGGGAGAGGAAGGGGAGTCATGGACTAAGAATTCACATGGCTCAGATCCCTTCCAACCCTAGGATGCTTCAAGCAAAATGGCTACAAAGGTATGTCCTAGGGTGACGCTGGCCCTGAATGGAGAGGATGAAAAGAATAATGATAATAATTACCTTTTGAGCTCTTACCACGTGCCAGGTACTTTCCATACATTTTTCAAATCTCTGTGACAGACAGGTCACATTATCTGTGACATAGATATTATTGTGTTTTTCCCTTGGGGACATTGATGCTCAGACGGAAAGCCACGTGCCCATGGCCATGTCTAAAGTGGCCATGTCTTTCCCATTATGCTGCCCCGCCACCAACATCAAGAACCATCCAGAAGCTCATAGCTCTGGAAGGGATGGGCAGGGAGACATAATTCCTCTGTAACAGTGAGTTCTTCATTAGAAACAATTCCTTGGGCTTCTTGGGATGAAAGGGGGACCTTGTCATCTCTACCAATGATTTTCAACTGTATTTAGTTTTAGCAAAAAAAAATAATAATAAAAACATTTTTTTTAATCTTCAAATAGAACCTGACACAGAACCCTTGATGCAAGTGGGCTGTGAAGAAGCCCAGCAGTGTGGGATGCCCTGTGATGGGCTGCCCAGCACATCCTTGTCTCCTGGCAGGTGTGTTCATCACCGTTTGCTCCCTGATATTGAAGAAATCAGCAGTATTACCCATGAATGGTCCTGGTGGGGCTCATTTGTGTACCTACTACCTCCCTAGCACAAGCTCCCCCTTCTGGGCACCTGGCTGACTAGGGCCACCTCTTATCTGTTCTCCTGCCTCCTCTCTCCTCCCACCTCCTGTTTCCCCAGGTCCTGTCCCCAGAATACCATTTGTCAAGCACAGAGAGGCACACAAGAACCTCCTAAGACTCTTTCTGTAAAGGGTCAGGCAGTCAACATTTTAGGCTTTTCCAGCCACTTGCTGCCTCTGTTGTATAACTTTCTTGTTTTTGTTTCTTTCGTTTTTACAACTCTTCAGAAATGTAAAAACCATCATCAGTCCACAGGCCAGGCCTGAGAACAAGTGTGGGCTAGATTTGGGTTGTAAGCCATAGTTTGTTGACCCCTGGCTTAGAGAATAAATTACAGTTTGAGCTTGGCATTCAAGGCCTCCTGTGATCTTCTTCAAGCCCTTTTCTGAGCCTTATCCCATATTACTGCCCTTCCCTTTCCTACACACCAGCCAAACTAGGGCGCTCACACTGAACCACACAAGCACTCCCACCTCTGTAGTGCTCCCTTACATCTTCTACCTGGAAATCCATCCACCAATCTCTTCCACCCATCGAAATCCTACATCTCAAACGCTATCTCCTCCATGAAGTTTTCTGGATCCTCCTCCACAGGGCGTGTTGCATATGTGAATGTCAGCCCCCAGAGTTGTACAGTGTACAACCTGGGCAACCAAATGTAGTAGCCTGCCCTGCCCCCCGGATGCAAATTACTTCTCCTTTCTCTGAACTTAAAAAAATATACTTTTATTTTATGAAGTATTGTTTCTACCTAGATTCAGAGTTTTCCACACAGGGGTGTTCAGATCTCTAGCTCTTCTGTCTTTTACTACACTATTCTCTTACTGAGTTTACCTCCCAAGAGAAAAAAGTACCTGGGACGTGTCCACTTCTCTCTTCTCCACTTTCCATGTGGCTGATGGCGGTTTCTGAAGATGGCTGCAATGACATCTCCCACCTTATATGGCCTTCTGCAATGTGACTTTGTCATGCTTCCATCAAGAGGTGGGGTCCATCAAGAATGTGAGGGACCTTGAGAGCTCTGAGGAATAGACTATGGGGAAGTCATGCTGGGCTAGTTCCTGGAGAGGAACTTAACTGGTCTGGCAGGTTCTGCTTCCTGCCTCTGTTGAAGCAAGCATCATATAGAAGTTCAAATCGCCTAGGACCACCAAGTGGTGGGAGGCCCAGCCATGGGGGGAGGAACTGGTGGGTCACATGGAGAGAGAGAGGAAGAGGCCAGGAGCACCAAGGAGCCACACAGGGGAAACAAGGAACCATCTGGACATTCCAGCACCATGGACACCTCATGGCGATACTAGGCCACAGACACTTGGTCCCAGTTGAGCTGATCAAAGCTCCCCAGATGAGACGCGGGGAAGCAGAGACGGTGGTTCCTGCTCTACCCGCCTGAATTCCTGAATAATGAGCACCAAAAAAATGGCTGTTGATTTGATTGATTTGACCTGACTGAGCTTTAGTTTGTTACACAACCAGAGCCACCTGGCACATCCCCCATCCTAACCTGCACCAGCACCATCTTCTGGCCTCCAGAGCCAATTAACTGGGCTCCCCTCCAATCTGTCTTCCACTGAGGCGCCAGAGCCATCTTAATAATCGGATCACACTGCTTCCTGCTTAGAAACCTCAAAACCTTTCAAAGCTTTTCCATTAGTCTTAGAGCAAATCTGAACCCTTTACCATGGCCTCTGCCTCTCCAACTCACCTCTCTTGTGCCAAGAACTGCCCCAGCCACATTCTATCAGGTCCTGGAATATGCTGGGGTTTTCCTGCTCCAGGGTTTCAGTACAAGCTCTTCTCCTGGCCTGGACTGCTCTCCCCAGATGCTGAGAGGGCTGGCTTCTCATCAGTCAGCTTGAGCAGCACGTCCCCAGAGAGGTCTTCCCTGGCCACCAGCTCCAAAAGGAACAGCATTTGTCTTGACCACTTGCAGCCCGAGTTCTGGACACAATGCTGGTCAAGGAGTGGATGCTCAGTTTGTAGAATAAATGAATGAATGAATGCCAATTCTCAAGGCCTGGCTCAGACCCAACGCATCTCTGGAATCCCGCAGGGCTTAGCCGGTACCTGACTCTCAGTAGATATTTGCTGAACAGACGTGGTGATGCCCTCATATAGATTCTACATGTGCCCCCTTTTGTGGGAGCTGGGTGGGCAGAGGGGTGGGGAAGTGGAAGACAATCCTCATTTTCCCACCCCTTGGGGTAACGTGAGGGGGCATCTCAGTCTTCAGAAGGGTCCTAGGTGAGGGGACAGAGAGCTGAAAGTAGTGGTACGCCTCCATTCAATGAAACCTCCATTCAATGAATGAGTGATGCGATCAGCCTAGGCTACTCTTGAAACCCACATTGTGACATGAGTAAGACAGACAAAGGCTTCCGGCCCCAGGTCCCACACCAGAGAGATCCATAAAGAATTACTGAATTACTATTTACAGTAGCCAAGACATGGAAGCAACCTAAATGCCCATCAACAGATGCATGGATAAAGAAAACGTGGTATATATATACAATGGAACATTACTCAGCCATAAAAAAGAATGAAATAATGCCAGTTGCAGCAACAGGGATGGACCTAGAGATTAGTGAAGTATGTCAGAAAGAGAGACATATACCACATGATATCACTTATATGTGGAATCTAAAATATGACACAAATGAAAAAGAAACAGACTCACAGATAAAAGGAACAGACTTGTGGTTGCCAAGCAGGAGGAGAGATGGGGGAAGGATGGAGTGGGAGTTTGGGATTAGCAGATGCAAACTAGTATACATAGAATGGTACTACTGTAGAGCACAAGGAACTATATTCAATATCTTGTGATAAACCATAATAGAAAAGAAAAAAGGGGCTTCCCTGGTGGCGCAGTGGTTGAAAGTCCGCCTGCCTATGCAGGGGACACAGGTTTGTGCCCCGGTCCGGGAAGATCCCACATGCCGCGGAGCGGCTGGGCCTGTGAGCCATGGCCACGGAGCCTGTGCGTCCAGAGCCTGTGCTCCACAACGGGAGAGGCCACAACAGTGAGAGGCCCGTGTACCGCAAAAAAAAAAAAAAAAGAAAGAAAGAATTGCTGAGTTGAAGGTTCTCAAATCATCATGTGTTTGGCCACTTGATCAAGGTTGACAGGAGAGAGCCCAGAAGTGGGAAGACTACCCTCTCCCAGATCCTCAGGTTGCCTGGAGGAGGACATTGGCTCGCCACACCTTTGGCCCACAATTCCTCCCCTTTCTCCTCCCTCCTGTACCTCCCCTCTTTTCCTTGCCCTCCCCCTCCATCACCTCCACCCTCATCCTCAAAGCCTGCAACTCAGTTTGCGTGGGTCAGTTCAAGTGGAGAGGGTGGCCTGGAGTGCCCATCTGGCCATAGATCCAAGCCACGGTCTCTGGTCATAGTGTTATCAGAACAAAGCCAACATTGGGACCTGCAGTCTCCTAGCTCCTGCATCAGCTCACTCAGTTCTGAATATGGGGGTAGGGGGAAGAGGCATGACCCCTCGAGTTATTACCCCTCAAGTCTCAACAACAACAGCATCAGCAATATGTATTGAGCATCTACGTGGGCCAGACATGGGGTCACTGCTGGGTCAGCGTTGATGGATAAGATGGGTGAGGTCTTATGCCCTCCTGGAGCTGGCCTTCCAGAAGAAACAAGAATGCACATCATTTCACATTGTGCTATGTTTGTTCTGTGGAGGAAACCAATAGGGAGAGTGATGGGAACAGCAGAGGTGCTCAGGGAAGGCTTCTTTGAGGAGGTGACATTGAAGCTGAGACCTGGAGGATGAGAAGGAGCAGGTCTAGTAAAGGGGGAAGGGGGTGGGGGAGGTGTAGGAGAGGATTCCAGACAGAGAGGAGAGATCTCCTGCCTGTCTCCTTCCACTGCCCCCACCTGCCAGAGACAAGGTTATGCGGTCCATTGAAGCTCCTGCAACAACTCCCACCCAGCCGCCAGCAGTGGGAGATTTTACCCAGAGACAGAAAGGCCACCTCTGTCTTGTTTGGAGGTGAGTTAATGTCCCCTACAATGTGCCGCGGAAGAAGGTGACAGCTCTTTGATTTATCTCTCACTGACATTCCTCCCAATGGGTGACAAGGCAGCACCTAAATAGACCTGAAGTGCATTCGGAGAAGCCCACTTGCATACGTATTTACTCAGGAAGCAGAAACTACTCCGGACAAAGAAGAAACGATGCGATAGCCAAATGAATTGTTGAGAAGCTGAAAGGGTTTGGCCAAATCCGCGTACAGAGGATGGATGCAGGACAAGCTGCCAGTTTGATTACTTATTTATCACATGACTAGATTCTCTTCAAGACAGCCTCGGTGAATAATAATATGGAAGATCAATTTTGAGCTTCTCTGCAAAACAAAAACAAAAGAAAAAAAACCCCACCACCTTTAATCGGTATTTTATAAATAATGTTCCTTGATTATACCAGAATACAGATTTGAACCTCCAGTGCTATCTGAATTAGGAAAAATTAAGTGTTCTTTTAATGCTTGTTTATACGGAGCACTAGGGTAACATTTTAAAGTGCCTTCAATTTTTATCTTTCCCTCTGACCTTGGAAATTGCATTTGTTTCCTCAAAGCGAACTTCTCCCTTTGACTTTCCTGCGTGACCCTGGCAGATAAAATCGCTTTATACCTTCTCTCTCCCTTCTTTATCTTGCTCACTATCTTGGATTTACTTCTTTGTCCCAAATAGAGACCATCACAGGAAAAACTGAAGGGCTCATGCCAGACTTGGTGAATACGTGGGTTATGCTCTGTTAACCAAGGGATTAAAATTAACGTCACTTTGTCTCACTTAAGGAAAGAACAAAGGGAGAAAAGGTAGTAAATCTTTAAAATGACCTCCCCTTTTGTTATCATGTCTTTCTTCTGGGAGGAAAAGGGGTCTTACGAGGTTGAAGGCTTTGCAGAGGAGTACAGCGGCCATCATTAAAGCCAACGCAGTTTCTGCACTAAACTCTCTCCCTCAAGGGAGCAAAGAGGGATTTGAATTTTCAAGGAGGTTGAGCCCTCCATCTGCAACCACATCAAAGTGGGTCACAGATCCGCTCTAACAGATTTCACTGTCAAATAGGAAGCTGGCGCCAGGCCCAGCCCATGATGGAAACTTAATAGAATAGTTCTCATCCTGGAGCCTTCGGATCGCGTGGAGATGTTGGGGACATGAAAGCGGGCCACAGTGTTAAGTGGAAGAAAAAAATGTCATGTTTTGACAGCGAGTTAACTATCAGACAGCCTCTCCCACTGCCCGCTCATGAATATGTATATGTTTAAAGAGCAGTTGAGTGAGAAGTAATTACCTCCAGTACATTCCTCGGTTTTCTTAAAGTGTCTTCTTGAAACGCCAACTGCCTTTGGCATTTCACAGCTTTCCCCAACAGGCTGAGTGCCCAGGTCCTGAATTCCTAGAGCAATGCTGACTATTGGCATTGCCGTCATAGTCTTTTGTCCCGTGAATCTGATGTCTACCTCTCGGTCACTCAGCAGTGCCCTCAACTAGAAGCAGATTTGGTTAGGTGTAGTGGACTGTTAGAGTCCCATCCAGACCCCTGTGGTGGGCACACTCATCCCCAGCTGCTGTGAGGGTAGATGGCCTTTGGCTCCTGCTTCTTCTAGAGAACCAGCAGAAGTGGAGCCCTCTTGACAGCCCTGACCCAGGCATCCCACAGCCATGACTCACTGACACAGGAGAACAAAAGGCAGCCCCCTGGCCTCCAGTTGGGATCCACGCTGTGATACACACCCAGCTCCAAGTCACCCCCACGCACTGTGGGCGGCGGGGGGAGGTCAGGTGGAATCATGCTCCAGCTAAGACCTCGTCCTTGCTTGGCTCTTCCTCTGCATTGTCACATGTACCTCATGCTCTTCCCCTCCCCCAGTCAATCCTGTGTGCCTTCACCCCTGTGTTAATCTCTGCTTCTAGGGAACGGGACCTAAGACATTTGAATATGCAGGGACCCAAAAGTCACCAACAAGGCACACTGACCAACAGAGAGAAAACTCATCTTCATTATCTTTGCAGAAAGGCTTTTGCACTTGAAAGCACAGAGCCTGACAATGAACATCTAGGGCGTTTTCTCATCACATGGTGGGATTACAGATTGCAGCTACAGCTCTGTTCACATGGGGAATAAGTAACTTTCTCATAAGTAAACTCTTCTACCGGTAATGGCTATACAGTAATATGAGACTGAGTGGGTCAGGATTGGACCTGGCTCGAGGATAGTGGCAAGGGTAACAAACAACCAAGGAGCTAAAAATGGGCATCTCCAGCAGTGCTTGCACTATCTTGGGGAGTAGATTCAGCAGTGGTCTGAGGCCCTCAGAATGTACCCAGTCCCTGATATCTCTATGGAAATCTCCATAGTACCATTGCTTATGTTTGCATGATACATATGTTATACCTAAGGTAAAAATTCTGGCTTATGATAGCATTAGCAGAATCATTTAACATCACTTGAGTTATATGGTGAGTGTTAAATTTTATAGGTTCAGAAAAGTTTTTTTTTAATAAAGAGCATCTTCCAGAAACCTACAGCAAATATCATAATTAATAGTGAATCAAGAGAAGCATTATGAGCTATGTTCATTAATATGTCTTTGGTATTATTCAATATTGCACTAAGGGTCCTAGCCAGTTTTACAAGAAAAGAACAAATAAATAATAGGTATAAGACAAATAAATATTAGGTATAAATATTTGAAATGAATAATGTAGATGATACGATTGCCTACATAGAAAATCCAAGAGAATCCACCAGTAAACTTATTTGAACTAATATGTCAGTTCAGCAAGATGGGCAGGTACAAAAGTAATGTACACAAATCAGGACCTCTCAGACTTCCAGTCCTTGAACAAATACCTAACTACAAGTTTAGGAATATTGGATAAACTATAATGCAAACTGCTTTTAATGCATAGCTGAACCCATAAAGGAAAAAAGGAAGTATTTATATTCTGGAAGCAAAAGGAGCTTGAAACTAGAGTGGTGAGAAAGTGAACTAATAGAATGTCTGATGGGGCAAAGGAGAGGTAGTGCAGGGAATCATTATGGGCCCAGGAACCTAGGTGCCTAGGTTTTCAGACCCACATGGGGAATGAGTAGGAAACTAGTCTGCAAAAGACAGGCAACTGGAATTAACATCACTACATATAGCTGTACCATCAAGATCTTGCCTTAAGTGAAAGAATGGATTCTGGAAGTCCACCTGCCACTGTAGGGATGGTTCTGGGTTGGGAAAAATTGTCTCCCCTCATAAATTCAATCATCCAGCCTGCTCCTTAGGTAGGTTTGCAGCCTATTTTATATTCACTATGTGGTCTAGAAAACTCCAAGATGAGAAACATAGTTAAAATTTGTCCCATGAAACTGACATCACTGGGACACTTGAAAAACACAAGAGCAAAATGATCTTGGAGGGTGATCCAAGAGCAGGAGCTACGAGAAATTCCCACAGATAAAGCCTGGTGAAGATGAGCTCACAAACCAAAATTAAAACACTCATTCTAAAATATTCCTCCAAGAGTCAGGGTCAGCAACCCATAATAATCAGGAGGATTAGAACCCTGGAAACTACAGATAGAATGATCTGGAAAAGGCTCTAGAATAAGATATTAGAAATGAATAAAAACATAAAGGAATTGAATGCTTAAAAAATACTAGTTTAAAAAAAAAAGAAAAAAAATTTAAAAATAGAAGCAAGTCGAGCTCTTTGAAACTCTTCATCTGAGAGATAAAAACTAAAAATTTCTCGGAATTGGTAAAAGACACCAACCCTCAGATTCAGGAAGCCCAATAAATCCTGGGCAGAATAAAGGAAAATAAACCCATACCTAGATAAACTATATGAAATCCAGAACACCACAGGCAAAAAGCTTATCTTAATAGTGCCAGAGAGAAAAAACAATTACCTACAAAGGAACAGCAATTTGCCTTACAGCTGGCTTCTCAACTCCACCAATGGAAATCAAAAGTCCTTCGAATAGGAGTAGTAGCTCCATATTGCTAAGAATGTAATTGCCATCTTAGAATTCTAAATTCAGCAAAGCCTATTCAAGAATGAGGTGGAATAAAAGCATTTTAAGATGAGGACTGAGAGAATGTCCCACTTTTAGCTCTGTTAAAAAAGAAATCCCATCTATAAAAAGGTCTGAGATTCAAAAAGGAATAGTAAGTAAAGAAATTTAAAAACAGGCTGTTAATCTGAACAAATTCAACTGTATAAAACAGAAATAATGACAAGGTTTGGATACAAAAATAAGGGCTAATTAAAATCCTAAAACTCTATCCAACAATGTAATATAATGTAAGAAAGGGGAGGGGTAATCGGCATTAAAATTTTTCTATTGTTTGGAAGGAGGATAGAGGCACTAATTTTATATTTTACTTCTTTTCTTTTCTTCTCTCTTCTTTCTTTTTTATTTCTTCTTTTCCCTCCCTTTCCCCTTCCTCCATCTTTCAGCATTGAACTATTCTAGATTCTTCATTCATGGCTCATTATCATAATTGGTCCACGAGAGGCCCCTCTCTTGCAGGTATATGTATATACATTTGCATATATTCCCTTTTATTCCCCTTATTCCCTTCCACTCCCTTCCCTGCTGTACCATTTGATCTAACCTTAAATTTGCATGTGTCCTTATAAAATGACACTAGTGTCATTTTGTGTGTGTATTTATTTTAATTCACATACATGGTATAGTACATAGTGCTACAGACAGCTTGATCCTACAATTAGCTGCCCAATCCAGAAACACTTTTGAGAGTGAACAGAAGTGCTCTTATTATTAATACTCCCAGAACAACAGGGAAACCCTGTTGGACCTATAGTCATCTTAACTGCAGACCTTGTACTTTTACTTAGTTTTTTTTTCACTTGGTAGCATGTTTTTAAGATATAATAATGACAATGACAATAATAGTACTTGCTATATGGAAAACACCTTTGCAATTCTGTAAGGTAGACATTGTTATTATCCCCATTTAATGGATGCGTGAACTGAAGCACAGAGAGATTAAGCATATTGTACAAAGTCACACAACCAAAGAGGACTGAGTCAGTTTTGAACCTAAACTAGTCAGTCTGGCTCTGGAGTCTCTGCTATTAACCATAAGACCATAGCTGCCTCTGAATACAAAGAGAATATTCTGAGGGCCTTTGGCAGGACTGGTTGCGTAGTGGTGAGCACAGCTGCCTTCCAACTGTTCTGAGGGTCTTAGTTCATAACTCAGTGGGAAGGCAGCTAAAGTTTCTACATTGCATCTGATGTTTAATATGAGTTTTCGGTATATGACATTTCATTTTCCAAGACTTTTTATTCAAAAATAAGGTTTGATTTCTATAAAATTCTTTTCTGAATTTTTGAGGAAACTATACTTTTCCTTCTTTAGCCTGTCATTTTGAATTACACTGATAGATTTTTCAGAGGTTGCCTTATATTCCTAGAATGAACCTTAATCATGATATATTACTTTTTTTTAAGAAGATGTTGAGGGTAGGAGTTTATTAATTAATTAATTTATTTTTGCTGTGTTGGGTCTTCGTTTCTGTGTGAGGGCTTTCTCTAGTTGTGGCAAGCAGGGGCCACTCTTCATCACGGTGCGCGGGCCTCTCACCATCGCAGCCTCTCTTGTTGCGGAGCACAGGCTCCAGAAGCGCAGGCTCAGCAGCTGTGGCTCATGGGCCTAGTTGCTCCGCGGCATGTGGGATCCCCCCAGACCGGGGCTCGAACCCGTGTCCCCTGCATTAGCAGGCAGATTCTCAACCACTGCGCCACCAGGGAAGCCCAATATATTACTTTTTAATACACTGTTGGATTCATTTAGCTGAATTAAGAATTTTTGCCAAATGAGCCTATAATTTACTTTTCTTCTAATGTACTTATTCAGCTTTGAAATATAAGTTACAGACAGCCTCATAAAATTAATTGCACAGTTTTCTCTGTATTTTCTGGAACAACTTGTGTAAGGCAGGAATTTCCCAAAGGTGTGGAAAAATCACATCAAACATCTGAGCCTGGAGGTTTGGGGGAGGGAAGTCTCATTGATTACCATTTCTATTTCTTTAATTTGTCTATTCCAGTTTCTGTTTCTTCTGGCACCAAAACTGTCATTTCATATTTTTCCAGAAATATGTCCTTTTTGGTCTTGGTTTTCAAAACTTATTAACATATTGTTGTTAATATTTTTATTATAACACATTTTATTATGAACTATACATGCAAACAAGACTATATGTAATGTATATGCACATGCGCACACACACACACACACACACACACATATGTATACAGTTGAAAAAAATAATAGTAAAATGAAGGTCCATATGTAAGCATCACCCATCTTAGGGCTGCTGTGTGCCCCCATCCCTCCCCTCCTGCCAATTCCATACCCCTATATCTCTACCAGTGATTTAAGAGAGATTTATTCCAGGAATGTAAGATTGGTTTAACATTTGAATATCAATCAGTAGAATTAACCATTTCAATAGAATAAAAACAAAAACAAAAATATATGATCATCTCAGTAGATGCAGGAAAAGCATTTGACGAAATTCAATTATCCATTCATGATTTTTCTAAACTCTTAGCAAAATAGGAATAAAATATTATTCCTCAATATAATAAAGGCCACTACGAAAAAAATCTATAGCCAAATTCATACTTAATTATGAAGGACTGAATCCTTTCTCCTTAGGCACAAGGTACAGATGTGTACTCTCACATCTTTTATTCAATGTAGTTCTCTGGTGGCTCTCTGGGAGACTAGGTTATTTATGACACTGGTGATTCTGGTGTTTTTAGTGAGGAAGCTGTGGGGATTGCAGCTTTATATCGTTATGGTACCTGGCTGGTAATTGTTACTGGCTGGTCGCTGTTTATTGGTGTTGTGATTATGATGGAGATTACTCGTGGTAATTAAAAGCTAAGGATGAAGGTAATAAGGAATGATAGGAAATATAGTTTGATAAGGGCTTTTTGGCTTGAGACTAGCATGGAGAGCTTTAATTGAATAAGGGATGTGGGTTTTGGTAAAATATTTTCTAGTCAGATTAAGTCTAAGAGGGAGGATGCTGACTTATTGATAGGTTTAGGTAGGGAGGTAAATGGTGCATGACAGTGGGGAAATATCCTAAAAGACTAGAGAATTTGAGGGTATTTGAAGGGTAAATAAATTTAAGTTTTGTGTGTTCAGATTAATTTCAAGTGCTAGTACAAAGCCCAGGATGGTCACTGGAAGGGCAGTTAATTTTAGGTACAGGGGACCGTTGTTGGGAGGATGTTGTTAGAGATAATAAACCTGGCAAAAACACTTCCAATTAATAGGCGTTTGATGGAGTTAATTAGGGGTGGGTTGTTTTCATTTATTGAGGTTAAGGGAGAGAAGCGAGGTTGTCCTAGTAGTGGGAAGAAGATAAGGCAAGCACTATAGACAGCTGTGAGGGAAGTGGCAACTAGAATTATTAGCAGGGCTCAGGCATTGGTATAAGACGTGTTAGCAGTTTCAGCGATCAGGTCTTTAGAATAGAAGCCGGTGAGGAAAGGCATTCCTGTCAGTGCTAAACTTCCAATAACAAGGGCTGTTGTGGTGAAAGGTACAGCTTTGAATAGGCCTCCTATTTTTCGAATACATTGTTCGTCGTTCAGGCCGTGAATAATAGATCCGGAGCATATGCATAGCATGGCCTTAAAAACAAGCATGTGTGCAGTTGTGTAAGAATGCTAGATAGGGTTGGTTGATGCCAATTGTTACCATTATTTGGCCTAATTGGCTTAAAGTGGAGAAAGCGACAATTTTTTTAATGTTGTTTCAGGTGAGAGTACCTATTGCTGTGAATAGGGTGGTAAGGGCTCCTAAGCATAGTGCTATTGTTTGAATAAGTTTGTTGTTTTCTGTTAAAGGGTCAAATAAAATAAGCAAGAAGATTCCTGCTACAACTATTGTGCTTGAGCGGAGTAAGCCTGAGACAGGAGTAGGGCCTTCTATTGCTGACGGGATTTAGGGGTGAAGTCCAAATTGGGCTGATTTTCCAGCTGCAGCTAGTATGAGTCCTACGAGGGGGAGATTTGAGTGATTTAAGTTGAGTATAAAAATTTGTTGCAGGTCTCATGCGTTTAGGTTAAACAGTAATCATGCTATTGGTACAATAAGTTCAGTATCCCCGATGCGGTTATATAGGATTGCCTGGAGAGCGGCCGTGGTTTGCGTCTGCTCTCCCGTATCACCACCCAATGAGCAGGAAAGATATAATTCCGACTCCCTCTCACCCAATAAGTAGTTGGAAGAGGTTGTTGGCAGTAACAAGAATTAGCATGGTGATGAGGAAGAGGAGGAGATATTTGAAGAACCAGTTAATGTAGGAATCAGAGTGTATGTATTATATTGAGAACTTCATAATGGACCACGTGACAAATAACGCTACTGGTACGAATATTATTGAGAAGTAATCTATTTTGAAGCTAAGTGTTAATTTAAGGGTTTGAACGGTGATCCAATGTCAGTTTGAAATAACTATTTCTTGGCCTGTGTGGACAAATAGTATTGTTAGAATTAGGCTGGTAATGAAAGCATATGAGACAGTATTTTTTACATATGATGAATATTTGTCGCTTTTGTAAAGATCTGTATTAGTTATTGTAATTGGGATTGTTAGTATAAGCAGTGTGACCAGAGTGAAAGAGGAAAATAGGTTTATTACTTTTACTTGGAGTTGCACCAATTTTTTGTTTCCTAAGACCAACGGATAACTACTATCCTTTAAAAGCTTGAAAAAGCCATACTGTTAGGCATGGGAGCATGAATTAGCACTTTTTGCATACTTTCTCAGTAAATAAGAAGTGTCAGTCTTCTGTTACTAGAATCACAATCCAGTGTTGTTTTTTTTTAACTATATTTACAATACAGAGGGCCTAGGATGGTTTTGGGGTTTAGTGACAAGAGTAGGAGGGGTAAAATACGAAGGGCTCTAAGGGTATTTTCTCGTGTGAAAGAGGGTGTAATGTTAATATGGTGTGTGTATTTACTGCATTGTGCTGTAATTAATATAGAGAGAGAGTATAAGGCTATAATTACAATGTCGGCTCCTATTAAGATAATGGTAAATTTTGATCATAAGAGAGACGATATAACTACAAACAGCTCTCCGACCAGATTAATAGCTGGGGGTAAAGCTAAGTTTGTTAGACTCGCTAGCAGTCATCAAGTGGCTATCAGTGGGAGGAAGGTTTGTAGGCCTTGGGCTAAGATTATCGTTCAGCTAATGGATTCGCTTGTAATTTGAGTTTGCTAGGCGGAATAGTAGAGATGATGTGAGGCCGTGGGAGATTATTAAAGCAGTGGCTCCTATGTAATTTCAAGGCGTCTGGATAAGATTAGCTGCAGTGACAAGTGCTCTATGGCTGATGGAAGAATATGCGATAAGTGATTTTAGGTCTGTTTGGTGCAGACAGATTGAACTGGTTATGATTATTCCTCATAGCGAAAGCATAAGAAAGGGGTATGCTATGAATTCTGTCAGTGGGTTAAGTATTGCTGTAATTCGGAATATGCCGTAGCCCCCAAGTTTTAGTAATACGGCTGCAAGGACTATAGAGCCTGCGATGGGGACTTCTACATGTGTTTTGGGTAGTCAAAGGTGGAGGCCATAGAGGGGTATTTGTACCATAAAAGCTATTATGCAGGCTAGTCATATGAAGACATTAGATCAGGAATTGGGTAATGCTTGAGTTCAATATTGGAGTACTAAGAAATTTAGAGAGCCCGTAGTGATTTGGATATATACTAATGCTACTAGAAGTGGGAGTGACACGACTAGTGTGTAGAATAAAAAGTAGAGTCCTGCATTAAGGTGTTCTGTCTGGTTACCCTATCGAGTGATGATAATGAGTGTAGGAACTAGTGTAGCCTCAAATATAATGTAAAATAAAATTAGTTCTGTGGCGGTAAGTGTTATGATTAAAAATGTTTGTAATGTGATTACTATAGTGATGCATAGTTTTTTTCGAGTCAGTGACTCTTTGAGCAGGAGAGATTGGCTGGCTATTAATATTAGTGGTATGAATCATATTTTAAGATCAATAGCAGTGTAGATGAATCGGAAAAGAACAGTAATGAGAAATTAAGGCTGTTATCATTAAACTGATTAAGGAGAAGCTGGCTTGTGAGGCTAATTTAGTAGGCTATGGGCTGTAGCATTAATTCAAATTATATTATTTTTTGATAATCAAGTCAGGGGTATTAATATAATCAAAGGGACAATAAATTTTAGCATTGGAGGAGGTTGAGGTTTTGTATGTAATCAGTGGCGTATGTGTTTGATACTATTACTAGTAAGGATAATCCGAGTGTGGCCTCACAGGCTGTGAACACTAACAGGATGATGGGTATTATGCTGGCTAAGGTGAAGTGTGAATTTAGGATCATTAGGGCTGCCATGACGAATAACGATAATATTATGCCTTCTAGACATAATAATGAGGATATTAAGTGGGATTGATATACTAGCAGTCCTACAAGAGATACTATGAAAGCTATAATAATATTTATATATACTAAAGGCACTTGGTAATTATGAATTTAGTCATAATCTAATGAGTCGACATCATTTGTTTCATTTTAAACTAAATACCGTATTCAGTTCATTCTAGTCCCTTTTGAGTTCATTCATAGGCGAGGCTAATTACCAATAATGAGATTAGGAGCACGGCTATGGTGAGTATTGTTTTTAGATTATTTGTTCGAGTTGCTCAGGGGAGGGGCAGTAGGAGGGCAATTTCTAGGTCAAAGAGAAGAAATGTGATTGCTACTAGGAAGAATTTTATAGAAAAAGGCAAGCAGGCTGATCCTATGGGGTCAAATCCACATTCATAAGGACTTGTTTTTTCTGTATAAATATTCAACTGGGGGAGTCAGAAAACGATGAGTACGAGCAATGAGGCTAGTGCTGTGTTTGTCAATAGGGCCAGTATTAAGTTTATTATTCTTTTTCGGGCTACACCAAAGCTTACTGATTGGAAGTCAACTGTACTAATTAATACTAAAAGAATTATGAGCCTCATCAACGGATAGATACGTAAAGGAAGAGTCATACAACATCTACAAAATGCCAGCATGAAGCAGCGGCTTCAAAGCCGAAGTGATGGTTGGACATGCAGTGATAGTTTAATTGGCGTAGGAAACAGATAACGAGGAAGGTGGACCCAATAATTACGTGAAGTCGGTGGAATCCTGTGGCTATGAAGAAAGTTGATCCGTATACTCTGTCTGAAATTGTAAAGGATGCTTCATAGTACTCTGAGGCTTGTAGGAGTGTAAGATATACACCTAGGGTGATTGTAATAAAAAGGGCTTGGGGTATATGCTTGCGGTTCCCCTCCAGAAGGCTGTGGTGGGCTCGAGTAGTAGACTCGCCAGAAGCTCGTAGCACGGAAGTGTTGAGGAGCGGTACTTCTAGTGGACTTAGAGGGCGAAGCCTGTTGGCGGCCAGCACCCGCCTAATTCAGGTATAGGGGCGAGGCTTGAGTGGTAGGTGGCTCAAAATAAGCCAATAAAATACAGGACTTCTGAGATAATAAGTTGGATGATCCCATATTGAAGTCCTTTTTGAACGATTGGTATGTAACGGCCTTGGAAAGTGCTCTCTCGAATGACATCTCGTCATCACTGATATATTGTTAGAGAGTTAGTAGGCCAAATATTAGTAATATTATCGAGTTGAAGTGGAATCACATGATTAGGCCCAATGTTATTAAGAGGACTGAAAGGGCTCTGTGAGAGGTCAAGGACTGGGGTTTACTATATGGTATACATGGGTCTGGTGGGTCATTATGTATTATCATGTAGGTAAAGGCTTACTAGGAGAGTAAATACATAGGCTTGAATTAGAGCGATGACAAATTCGAGGACAGTAAGTAGGATAAGAATGATGAATGTAATAAAAGCTGTAGCAGTACTGATGCTTGTTGGTGCTAGAGTTGTCCCTCCAATTAGATGGATCAACAAGTGCCCTGCTGTAATATTGGCTGTCAATCGCATGGCTAATGCTACTGGTTGGATAACTAGGCTGATAGTCTCGGTAATTACTAGTATAAGGATGAGGTGGGGGTGGGGGGTGTTCCTTATGGTAGGAAGTGAGCCAATGATGCTTTTGTTTTGTTATGGAAACCTGTAATCATGGTGTGGGCTCACTAGGGAACTGCCATTCCTAAATTCATTGAGAGCTGTGTGGTGGGTGTGAGTGAGGGAGGCAGCAGCCCTAGAAGGTTAGTTGACCCAATAAATAGAATAAGTGACATTAGTATTAATGATCAAGGCTGCCCCTTGTGATTGTGGGTGCTTATTATTTGTTTGGATGTGAGTTGGACTAGTCGTTGTTGAAGAGAGATTATGCGATTATTAATTAGTTGATTTGATGTTGGAAATAAAATACTTGGAAATAAAATAATTAAAATGACTACAGGGAGGCCAATTATCGTTGGGGCAATGAAAGAGGCAAATAGATTTTCGTTCATTTTGTTGCTCAAGGGATGGATTGTTTTTGTACTTTGGTGTGTGTTGATTCTGGGTTAGAGTAATGAGTGTATTTTGAGATTTTTAGTTGAAATATAATAAACAGTGATAGAAACATAGATAAAATGGTAATGAATCATGTTGATGTATCTAACTGTGGCATACCATCAAGGAGAGTCTTAGCTCTCAGTCTTTAATTTAAAAAGTAACGCTACTTAGCTTCTTAATGAGCTTATAATATTGATGGGGATCATCTTTCCAAGTATTTTAACGGTACTAGTTCGAGGACAATAGTCATGAAACTGTGGTTTGACCCACAAATCTCTGAACACTGTCCATAATACAAAGCTGGTCATGTTGATATTAGGGTTGTTTGGCTTAGGCATCCTGGGATTGCGTCTGTTTTTAGGCCTAAGGAAGGTATGGCTCATGAGTGCAATACATCTTCGGGGGAAATTAGAATTCGGATTGTTACCTCTATGGGTAATACTACTCAATTGTCTACTTCTAGCAGTCGTAATTCCCCTGGTTTTAAGTCTGATGTTGGGATTATATAGGAGTCGAAACTTAAATCTTCATAGTCAGCATACTCATAACTTCAATACCACTGGTAACCTATAGTTTTTAAGGTAAGGGATGGATTATTAATCTCATCCATCATGCAGAGAATTCATAATGATGACAGGGCAATTAAAATCAAAATAATGGCTGGTAAAACCGTTCAAATGGTTTCTATTTCTTGTACGTCTATTGTGCTGGTATGTGTTAGCTTAGTTGCTAACACTAGTGAAATAATATAAAGAACCAGAGAACTAATTAAAAAGACAATTATTAGTGTGTGGTGTGAAAGTGTGGTAATTCTTCAATGATGGGCGATGTTGCATCTTGAAATCCTAGTTGGAAAGGGTATGCCATAGAGATATAGAGGATTTCCACCTGTGATTTAACTCTGACAAAACTACATAAATTTTTACTAATACCTCGTTTATAGAGAAAGAGATAATGGTTATGGTGTTGGTTTGAAACCAGTAAAAGAGGGTTCAATTCCTTCCTTTCTTGATTATTTTATATTGACATTAAGTCGGTTCTTCAAATGTGTGATATAGTGGAGGACATCCATTTAACCACTCTAAATTTGTAGTAGTAAGTTCTACTGTTAGGACTTCTCATTTTGATGTGAATGCCTCTTAGATAATGAAAATTATCAACATGACTACTGTTATGAGCCTATTGATGAAATAGTATTTCATGTTGTATAGGCATCTGGGTAGTTGGAGTATTGTCGAGGTATGCCAGATAGACCTAAGAAATGTTGGGGGAAGAAGGTCATGTTGACGCCTACAAATATGATTACAAAGGGAATTTTTGCTTATGTTGAGTTGAGTGTATATCCTGACAATAGTGGGAAACAGTGCACAGACCCTCCTGTGATAGCGAAGACAGCTGCTATTGAGAGTACATAGTGAAAATGCAACTATGTAGTTGGTATCATGAAGAACAAATTTAATGATGAGTTAGCTAGGATAATACCTGTTAACCCACCAACTGTGAAAAGGAAGAGGAAACCTAGGGCCCACATCATGGCTGGGGACCATTTACTATTGTCCTCGTGAAGTGTTGCTAGTCAACTAAACACTTTTACCCCTGTTGGGATAGCAATAATTACAGTGACTGTTGTAAAATATGCTCGTGTGTCAACATCTATACCTACTGTGGGTGTGAGACAGGGGAAGGGTTATCCATTTGTGATAGTGGATAAGAAAACCAAAACTTTAAAGCATCATTGTTTGGGGCTCTTTAGCCATAAAAAAAAGTATCAAAATGTCCTAGAATTAAAACTGCTTCACGAAGACAGTGGTGGTGTTCCCAAAGGAAACAAAATAAATGTGTCCCTCTATCAAGTGTCACTTGGGTGTTCTGTCTGAAACATGGGAGATCAGGAGCCTATTCAGAAAGCAAGGGAACTCCTTTGGGGAATGTGATGGGTTTTCCAACCTTAAGTCCAGACTTCTCTGAAGGAGGTAAGGCCAAAATCACAATGAGAAGTAAGGGTGGGGGCTGGGCAGAGTGGAGCTGGGCATTCCTAGAGGGACAGTGTGAATAACCCAACTAGTCTAAAATATAGGTGTTTTTTTTTTTCCCCTTGGGGAGGAGGCAGATTTAAAGACTTTTCTCTGGGTTGTGTTTAGATATTAAAGGGAGTGACTAAAAGGAAACAGTGTTACCTTTGAGGGTGTTTCCTCCCAGAAAGTTGGGATCAGCAGCACAAATTGACATGAAAAGACTATTTCTATTCACTTTAAAAATGGTAAATGAGAAACTGTAAAAGCCACGGAGCAAAGAGAATTGTTAAAAGGTGGGAGTCTGAGGTGCAAAGATTTGAGACGTACATTTCTTATTTTATTTTTAACATCTTTATTGGAGTATAATTGGAGTTTTACAGTGGTGTGTTAGTTGCTGCTTTATAACAAAGTGTATCAGCTATACATATACATATATCACCATATCTCCTCCCTCTTACATCTCCCTCCCACCCTCCCTATCCCACCGCTCTAGGTGGTCAAAAAGCACCGAGCTGATCTCCCTCTGCTATGCAGCTGCTTCCCACTACCTATCGATTTTACATTTGGTAGTGTATATATGTCCATGCCACTCTCTTACTTTATCCCAGTTTACCCTTCCCCCTCTCCGTGTCCACAAGTCCATTCTGTAGTAGGTCTGCGTCTTTATTCCCATCCTGCCCCTAGGTTCTTCATGACGTTTCTTTTTTTTTTTTTAGATTCCATATATATGTGTTAGCATACAGTATTTGTTTTTCTCTTTCTGACTTAATTCACTCTGTATGACAGACTCTAGGTCCATCCACCTCACTACAAATAACTCAATTCCGTTTATTTTTATGGCTGAGTAATATTCCATTGTATATATGTGCCACATCTTCTTTATCCATTCATCTGTTGATAGACACTTAGGTTGCTTCCATGTCCTGGCTATTGTAAATAGAGCTGCAATGAACATTGTGGTACATGACTCTTTTTGAATTTTGGTTTTCTCAGGGTATATGCCCAATAGTGGGACTGCTGGGTCATATGGTAGTTCTGTTTTTAGATTTTTAAGGAAACTCCATACTGTTCTCCATAGTGGCTGTATCAGTTTACATTCCCACAAACAGTGCAAGAGGGTTCCCTTTTCTCCACACCCTCTCCAGCATTTACTGTTTGTAGATTTTTTGTTGATGGCCATTCTGACTGGTGTGACATGATACCTCATTGTAGTTTTGATTTGCATTTCTCTAATGATTAGTGATGTTGAGCATGCTTTCATGTGTTTGTTGGCAATCTGTATATCTTCTTTGGAGAAATGTCTATTTAGGTCTTCTGCCCATTTCTGGATTGGGTTGTTTGTTTTTTTGATATTGAGCTGCATGAGCTGCTTGTGAATTTTGGATATTAATCCTTTGTCTGTTGCTTCATTTGCAAATATTTTCTCCCATTCTGAGAGTTGTCTTTTTGTCTTGTTTATGGTTTCCTCAGCTGTGCAAAAGTGTTTAAGTTTCATTAGGTCTTATTAGTTTATTTTTGTTTTTATTTCCGTTTCTCTAGAAGGTGGGTCAAAAAGGATCTTGCTGTGATTTATGTCATAGTGTTCTGCCTATGTTTTCCTCTAAGAGTTTTATAGTGTCTGGCCTTACATTTAGGTCTTTAATCCATTTTGAGTTTATTTTTGTGTATGGTGTTAGGAAATATTCTAATTTCATTCTTTTACATGTACCTGTCCAGTTTTCCCAGCACCTTGTATTGAAGAGGCTGTCTTTTCTCCATTGTATATTCTTGCCTCCTTTATCAAAATAGGGTGACCATATGTGTGTGGGTTTATCTGTGGGCTTTCTATCCTGTTCCATTGATCTATCTTTCTGTTTTTGTGCCAGTACCATACTGTCTTGATTACTGTAGCTTTGTAGTATAGTCTGAAGTCAGGGAGCCTGATTCCTCCGGCTCCATTTTTCTTTCACAAGATTGCTTTGGCTATTAGGGGTCTTTTAGGTTTCCATACAAATTGTGCAATTTTTTTTTCTAGTTCTGTGAAAAATGCCAGTGGTAGTTTGATAGGGATTACATTGAATCTGTAGATTGCTTTGGGTGGTATAGTCATTTTCACAATGCTGATTCTTCCAATCCAAGAACATGGTATATCTCTCCATCCGTTTGTATCATCTTTAGTTTCTTTCATCAGTGTGTTATAGTTTTCTGCATACACGTCTTTTGTCACCTTAGGTAGTTTTATTCCTAGGTATTCTATTCTTTTTGTTGCAATGGTAAATGGGAGTGTTTCCTTAATTTCTCTTTCAGATTTTTCATCATTAGTGTATAGGAATGCAAGAGATTTCTGTGCATTAATTTTGTATCCTGCTACTTTACCAAATTCATTGATTAGCTCTAGCAGTTGTCTGGTAACATCTTTAGGATTCTCTATGTATAGTATCATGTCATTTGCAAACAGTGACAGTTTTACTTCTTCTTTTCCTATTTTGATTCCTTTTTTTAATTTTTCTTCTCTGATTGCTGTGGCTAACACTTCCAAAACTATGTTGCATAATAGTGGTGAGAGTGGGCAACCTCGTCTTGTTCCTGATCTTAGTGGAAATGGTTTCAGTTTTTCACCATTGAGAACAATTTTGGCTGTGGGTTTGTCATATATGGCCTTTATTATGTTGAAGTAAGTTTCCCTCTATGCCTATTTCTGGAGGATTTTTATCATAAATCTGTGTTGAATTTTGTCAGAAGCTTTTTCTGCATCTACTGAGATTATCATACGGTTTTTATCCTTCAATTTGTTAATATGGTATATCACATTGATTGGTATGCATATATTGAAGAATTCTTGCATTCCTTGGATAAACCCCACTTGATGATGGTGTATAATCCTTTTAATGTGCTTTTGGTTTCTGTTTTCTATTATTTTGTTGAGGATTTTTGCATCTATGTTCATCAGTGATATTGGCCTGTAGTTTTCTTTCTTTGCGACATCTTTGTCTGGTTTTGGTGTCAGGGTGATGGTGGCCTCGTAGAATGAGCTTGGGAGTGTTCTTCACTCTGCTATATTTTGGAAGAGTTTGAGAAGGACAGGTGTTAGGTCTTCTCTAAATGTTTGATAGAATTTGCCTGTGAAATCCTCTGGTCCTGGGCTTCTGTTTGTTGGAAGATTTTTAATCACAGTATCAATTTCAGTGCTTGTGATTGTTCAGTTTATATTTTCTATTTCTTCCTGGTTCAGTCTCAGAAGGTTGTGCTTTTCTAAGAATGTATCCATTTCTTCCAGGTTGTCCATTTTATTGGCATAGAGTTGCTTGTAGTAATCTCTCATGATCCTTTGTATTTCTGCAGTATCAGTTGTTACTTCTTTTTCATTTCTAATTCTTTTTATTTGAGTCTTTTCCCTTTTTTTTTTTGAGGAGTTTGGCTAATGGTTTATCAATTTTGTTTATCTTCTCAAAGAAGCAGCTTTTAGTTTTATTGATCTTTGCTATTCTTTCCTTCCTTTCTTTTTCATTTATTTCTGATCTAATTTTTATGATTTCTTTCCTTCTGCTAACTTTGAGGTATTTTTGTTCTTCTTTCTCTGATTGCTTTAGGTGTAAGGTTAGATTGTTTATTTGAGATTTTTCTTCTTTCTTGAGGTAGGATTGTATTGCTATAAACTTCCCTCTTAGAACTGCATTTGCTGCATCCATAGGTTTTGCGCCATCGTGTGTTCATTGTCATTTTTTTCTAGGTATTTTTTTATTTCCTCTTTGATTTCTTAGTGATCTCTTGGGTATTTAGTAGTGTATTGTTTAGCCTCCATGTGTATGTATTTTTTACAGTTTTCTTCCTGTAATTCATATCTAGTCTCGTGGCATTGTGGTCAGAAAAGGTACTTGATACGATTTCAATTTCTTAAATTTACCAAGACTTGATTTGTGACCCAAAATATGATCTATCCTGGAGAATGTTTCATGAGCACTTGAGAAGAAAGTGTATTCTGTTGGTTTTGGATGGAATGTCCTATAAATATCAATTAAGTCTATCTTGTTTAATGTGTCATTTAAAGCTTGTGTTTCCTTATTTATTTTCATTTTGGGTGATCTGTTCATTGGTGAAAGTGGGGTGTTGAAGTCCCCTTGTATTATTGTGTTACTGTTACTTTCCCCTTTTATGAATGTTAGCATTTGCCTTACATATTGAGGTGCTCCTATGTTGGGTGCATAAATATTTACAATTGTTATATCTTCTTCTTGGATTGATCCCTTGATCATTATGTAGTGTCCTTCTTTGTCTCTGGTAATAGTCTTTATTTTAAAGTCCATTTTGTCTGATAGGAGAATTGCTACTCCAGCTTTCTTTTGATTTCCATTTGCATGGAATATCTTTTTCCATCCCCTCACTTTTCATCTGTGTGTGTCCCTAGGTCTGAAGTGTGTCTCTTGTAGACAGCATATATATGAGTCTTGTGTTTGTATCCATTCAGCTAGTGTATGTCTTTTGGTTGGAGCATTTAATCCATTTACATTTAAGGTAATTATCAATATGTGTCTTCCTATTACCATTTTCTTAATTGTTTTGCATTTGTTATTGTAGGTCTTTTCCTTCTCTTGTGTTTCCTGCCTAGAGAAATTCCTTTAGCATTTGTTGTAAAGCTGGTTTGGTGGTGCTGAATTCTCCATCGAATCTGAATGAGATCCTTCCTGGGTAGAGTAATCTTGATTGTAAGTTTTTCTCTGTCATCACTTTAAATATGTCCTGCCACACCCTTCTGGCTTGCAGAGTTTTTGCTGAAAGATCAGCTGTTAACCTTATGGAGATTCCCTTGTATTTTATTTGTTGCTTTTCCCTTGCTGCTTTTAATTTTTTTTCTTTGTATTTAATCTTTGATAGTTTGATTAATATGTGTCTTGGCATGTTTCTCCTCGGATTTATCCTGTATGGGACTCTCCATGCTTCCTGGACTTGATTATCTGTTTCCTTTCCCATATTAGGGAAGTTTTCAACTACAATCTCTTCAAATATTTTCTCAGTCCCTTTCCTTTTCTCTTCTTCTTCTGGGACCCCTATTATTCAAATGTTGGTGCATTTAATGTTGTCCCAGAGGTCTCTGAGACTGTCCTCAATTCTTTTCATTCTTTTTTCCTTATTCTGCTCTGCAATAGTTATTTCCACTATTTTATCTTCCAGGTCACTTATCCATTCTTCTGCCTCAGTTATTCTGCTATTGATCCCTTCTAGAGAACTCTTAATTTCATTTATTGCATTGTTCTTCATTGTTTGTTTGCTCTTTATTTCTTCTAGGTCCTTGTTAAACGTTTCTTGTATTTTTTTCCATTCTATTTCCAAGATTTTGGATCATCCTTTCTGTCATTATTCTGGATTCTTTTTCAGGTAGCCTATTTCCTCTTCATTCGTTTGGTCTGGTGTGATTTTACTTTGCTCCTTCATCTGCTGCGTATTTCTCTGTCTTCTCATTTTGTTTAACTTACTGTGTTTGGGGTCTCCTTTTTGCAGGCTGCAGGTTTGTGGTTCCCATTGTTTTTGGTGTCTGCCCCTAGTGGGTAAGGTTGGTTCAGTGGGTTGTGCAGGCTTCCTGGTGGAGGGGACTGCTGCTTGTGTTCTGGTGGATGAGGCTGGATCTTGTCTTTCTGGTAGGCAGGACCGTGTCTGCTGGTGTGTTTTGGGGTGTCTATGACCTTATTATGATTTTAGGCAGCCTCTCTGCTAATGGGCGGGGTCGTGTTCCTGTCTTGCTAGTTGTTTGGTATCGAGTGTCCAGCACTGGAGCTTGCTGTTCTTTGAGTGGAGCTGGGTCTTAGCGTTGAGATGGAGACCTCTGGGAGAGCTCTCGCCAATTGATATTACATGGGGCCAGGAGGTCTCTGGTGGTACAATATCCTGAACTCAGCTCTCCCACCTCAGAGGCTCAGGCCTGACACCCGGCCAGAGGATCAAGACCCTTTGAGCCACACAGCTCAGAAGAAAAGGGAGGAAAAAAAGAATAAATAAATAAAAATAAAATTTTTAAAATAAAAAATAAAAATATTATTTTTAAAAATCCATAATAAACAAAAAAAGAAGAGAGCAGCCAAACCAATAAACAAATTCACCAATGATAACAAGCATAAAAATCAGAAACTAGTCAGTCACATACAGCGAACCCCAAGTCTACAGTTTTTCCCAAAGTCCACTGCCTCAATTTTGGTAAGGTTCATTGTCTATCCTGGTATTCCACAGATGTAGGTTACCTCAAGTTAATTGTGGGGATTTAATCTGCTGCTCCTGAGGCTGCATGGAGAAATTTCCCTTTCTCTTTTGTGTTCGCACAGCTCCTGGGGTTCAGCTTTGGGTCTGGTCCTGCCTCTGCATGTAGGTTGCCCTCTGGCATCTTTTGGAAAGTCTGAGGTCTTCTGCCAGTGTTCAGTAGGTGTTCTGTAGGAGTTGTTCCACATGTAGATGTATTTTTGATGTATTTGTGGAGAGGAAGGTGATCTCCACGTCTTACTCCTCTGCCATCTTGATGGTCCTCGATGAGATGTACATTTCTATGCATTCTTACTTTACATATATTAGAATTACTACTTTGGAAGGAGTTCAGTGGAGGAAATACTTCACATTAAGTACAAAGACGCCACTCTGTACAAATAGCATATGGAATGTTTTTAAGTTTTTATTTAGAAATCCTAACTAGTAAAATCACAAAACTACAAAGTGTTTGAGCTATAATCTAAGTGCAGAAACTAACTACTTAAAATGTCAAGGAATAAAATTCCAAACAATTTTTCATTAAAAAGTAAATCTGCTTCTTAAGACATTTAAAAATTATATAAATGAAAGGACACACAAAAAGTTTGGGAATAAGGTAAAACTACACTTAGAGGGAAAACCAAAGCCTTAAATCTGTTCATCTGAAAAGAAAGAAAAAGGATGACTCTTTCTGCCATCCAGAGCTGTAAGCCACCACTCAGGACCCACTGACCATGGGTCAGATGAGGGTGTCCTTAGCTGAGGTCAGTAACTCACCAGCTCTGAGGTGGTTGGCAGGGTGCTCTGACCTCAGACACTTAGTAGAACCCAGGCAGTGACTGTACATCTCTTCTTTGGTGCCTGAGGCTTTTATAGACCTTTCTAATCATTTCTTCCCTCTTCCAACAACTAACTTCCAATTGGAAAGTGATACCTGATTAGATACCAGAATATCTAGCAGGTTAATCCTGATACTTATTATCTTTCTCCAGATTGATTGAATCAGATTTTCATTTCAGGAAAGAGAAATACTTAGGTTGGAGGGGAAGTCAAAACACATTCCTGGATTCACTCCACAAACATTGATTGAGTTTTACTAATACAGACAGTTGTAGCCCTGGGTGTGATCAGGGAAGGGACTCATCTCTTCCTGACATTGGACAGAAAAAACAAAACCTGAAAGCATCATTGTTGGGGGACCTTTGGCCATATCAATATTATCAAAACGTTCTAGAAATAAAACATCTTCACAGGGACAGTGGTGCTACCCCAAAGAAAACAAAATAAACTTCTCCGTGTATCAAGTTGTCACTCAAGTGTTATGTTGGAATCATAGCAGATCGCGAGCCTATTCTGGGAGCAAAGGCAGTGCTTTTGGGGATGTGGTTGGTCTTCCTGGCTTAAGTCATGGCTTCTCTGATGAAGAGCAGTTCAAAATCACAGTGAGAGTGGTGGTACAGTGGTTAAAAATCTGCCTTCCAATGCAGGGGACACAGGTTCGATCCCTGGTTGGGGAACTAAGATCCCCCATGCTGCAGGGCAACTACACCCACGTGCCACAACTACTGAGCCCATGCATCACATCTACAGAGCCCACGCACTCTGGAGCCTGCAAGCTAAAACTAGAGAGCCTGCATGCCACAACTACTAAGCCCGTGCGCTCTGGAGCCTGTGCACCACAATGAAAGATTCCACCTGCCACAACTAAGACCCAACGCAGCCCCCCCAAAAAAAAATCACAGTGAGAAATGAGAGTGGAGTAATGCAGCGTGGAGCTGGGCATTCCTAAAGGGATCCTGTGAATGACTCAAGACAGTGTAAAATATGGGTATATTGTTTCTCAAATATGATTATATTGTTTCCCAGGAGGGAGATTAAAAGATTTTTCTCTGGGTGGAGTTTAGAAAGTAAATGGCTGGGCTAAGAGGAGACCGTGTCACCTTTGAGGGTGTTTCCTCCCAGAAAGATAGTATCAGATGAGCAAAATCATTTGAAAGACTAAACCTGAGAATGTGAGCAGAGGGAGAGAGGTGACCAGCCCTGCAAAGTGAGACATTCCCAAGTCTGAGAACCACTAATGGAGGTGCTGTGGGCTCTTTGGGAACTTGGACCAGGGGGAGAAATAAACATGTATCAGTCACACATAACCCTGTCCTCATCATGGCAGCTGCTACCAGAAGTTATCTTCCAGGTTTTTCCCACAGAGGATGCTTCTCAGAGGGCAAATAACACCAGCCATTTTCCAGGGGCCTTGGATGTGGAACCAAAATCCAATTGGCCCCTTTCCAAGTGTATTTTGATAATTACTCTTTTCTCAAACTTGGGTAGATTCAGTACAGATATTGATCAAGGTGACGCCATTAGGCACAGAAATAGAATTCTGTTTCCCCTTCATATTAAGCACTGTTCACAAATACCAACACTTTTCCCACACAAAATTTAGAAGTTATATTTGCTGTTTAATGGTCTGCCATGTTCAGAGATGTCCCCCACCCTGGACTGGATCACATGGAGATTTTTTGAAGTTCAGGACCCTAAGAAAGTAAGACCCTCCCTCTATCCCCAGGATTTATTATGCTTCTCTCTCCCCGCTCTGTTCAATGTGATGCCCAAACGATTTTTATATACCACTGGTCACCAAGACTAGGATTCTTTGAAGAGTGTTTGCCATCTTGATAACTTTCTGGAAGATTCCTTCCACCACATTTCTAACCCTTGTAGAGCCTTTGTGTAAAATTGGGTTAAACTGAATTGCACTCAATAGACATTTTAACTCCCAGGCCACCAAACACCTTTATTAATAAGCTGCAATAGAGTGAGATTAGTAACAATGATAATCATCAACATCTCTGTTTATTGAACAGAAACTGGGTGAGCAATGGTGCCAGTACATTTTTTTAACACTACCTCAAATAACCTTCACAGAAAATGTAAAGTTCTCTGCTTTTTTCCCAATTGTTAGGTTGGTGGATTCGGGGATGGCCTTGGGAGAGGAACCTGCCCACTTCCACCCAGTGAATAACTGGTAGATTCCCTCAGGTGAGGGGTTCAGAAGGTCACCGGAATTGTCAGACAACCTAAGTGTTAGGAAGGACTGACAGATAGACTTCACATGATGTCACTGGAAATGGGGAAACTGCAGACTCCAAGCTGGGGATGTTTCTATGGGATCCCAGCTTCCATGAGATCCAACTAGGTAAGAAGGGTCAAAGTGTTGGAATGTTCTAGAAGTTATAAAAGCCCAGCAACCTCCCTTCCCCCTGAGGGTGGGGACCACCTCTGTCCTCCTTCACTGAGAGCCTGTTTGCTCTGAGGACACACTGTGTTTCTAGGAGGAGGGAGCACGTGTGCACAGAGACACCATCCTTCCTGCCCAATTCCGAGTCAGCAGGACTCCCAGGGTCTGATGAGAAGCCTGGGTTTGGCATTTCTACCCTGTCCTGATTCCCTGTCCTCATGACCTCATTTGCTGCCCAGGTCAGAGCAGCTGTCTGAGCCCACCAGGGGGACGTCCTGATCCCCTTCTCCAGTCAAAGGGTCTCAAGTGAGATTCCAAAACATCTGCTCCTGGGTCCCTGCTTTGGGTTTTAGAATATTTCTGTGCATCCAGTTTCCTCTCCCAGCATGGACTCAGTAGCCCTCTCTTTCTGCAGCCCACCAACATCACCTCTCCTGGAACCTGAAGCCTGGCTTCAGTGTTAGGACACCCTTCCACCGGGATCAGCAGAAATCAAGGAATTCTTCTCAAGTTCTACTGAGCTATTATGGAAATATGACTAACCCCAAGGCAAAGAGTTTCCCTGCTGCATTTCTGGATCAACTGAAGCACCCAGGAATGTTGGAGGTTGACCCTTCTTGGGTTACAGAGGTGGACCCTGACTCCTCTGGTCTTCCTGGAGGTGACAGCTGATGGGAGACCCTGGGAACCAGTCTCCTATAGAGGCTCTCCCCTCTGTGACTCTCTTGAGCCAGTCCTTGAGCTGACAAAGTTCTCCTCAGGCCCAGTAAGTCCTTTTTCTTTCCCAAGTTAGATCTCTGCTGGCCCTGAAATGTCTTGCCCTCTGTGCCTTTTAAAATGTCCAGGTCCCTGTGTTGACCATCCTTGCCCTCTCCAGTACTTAACAAGGTCTGGCTACACTTTAGATCCACAGTCTTGCTATAAACAAGGAGCTGCTGATCTTTCTTCCTCATCAATAAAGATTTGATGATGACATCACCCTGAGTCCAAACAATCCCAAAGGACAGGCTTATAGATACATGGTGGGTGGGGAGGATGTCTGTGACTCTCTCCAGGCAGGATTGGGCTACAGAGAATGAAGGAACGGAGAGGTGTTACTGAGTCAAAGCTCATACTGCTCACTGCATGACAGCCTAGAAAATTGAGAGACAAGTTGCTGGGGCAAGGAATAGTGACTTTATTGGGAAAGCTGGCTGACAGAGAAGATGGTGGACTCATGTCCCAAAGAACCATCTTGCCTGAGTTAGAATTCAGGCTTCTTTTATATTAAGGGGAGGCAGTAAAGTCGAACATTTCCTGGTTCTGTTCAGACTCTGGAGGGAATGTATTAATTTCTTCTGTTCTGTAGTCATTCACAGGTGGGCCTGGTCAGGATGTTTTCTGTGAGCCAAACAAATGTATTTTATCTTAATGCTCACTACCTGGGAGACAGTGTTACCTGGGAGACAGTGTTCCCAGAGATGTGCCATTATGTATAATTTAAATTTATAGGCAACATCGCTTTAGTGATTCACTTGTAATAGAATACAAAGCTTCCACCCTGTTACAGAGGGACAAGAGGAGGGAATGTCCATAGGAGCTGGTGTGTTGCCCAGAATAAGGGGGAAGCAGGGAAATCACAGACAACCTGGAGACCATGTCCTCTGGCTGTCACAGAGCTGTGTCCTTTCAAGTCTTGGGACTTGTGTCTAGGTCACTGGGGATCACTGAGGGCCTGGATTTGGGGCTGTGAGTTCCCAATGAACTGGATTTGCTTGCCCTGACCTGCATTAGGCTCCAGTGGCTGCCCCCACCCCCTGCCCAAGGGCATGGAGTCTGGCCAATGGACAGTCTGGAAAGAGAGAGAGTGAATAGCATCCGTTGTGGATGAAAAGATGAGGGGCAGGTTAGGTGGGAAGTGGAGGGTCCCCATCTTGGCATTTAGGCCAGGAAAGGATGCTCTTTGGAAATTTTTCAGTTTAGTCTCCTTACTCATCACAGCCTCCAGACTTTGAGAACTGTGCTTTTTAGGAGGATGTCTTTCTCATCCAAGTGACACCAGATTGCCTACTTTGATCCGTAGAAAGGTCATGGGAGATGAAAGTCAAACCAAGACCTATTGGCTGCCTGGCACAAATGAAGGAGGAGCACAGTGGTCTCAGCGACACTGGCCTTTTGTGGGAAAAATCTTCTAATGTCAGGGTTGAGGACTTGCAGAACCCCCTGGGGGCAGGGACTCTGTGGACCAGTTCCCTGGGATGTCCCCAACACATGAGACAACCCCTAGTACTCAATATCCAATAATGCCCCCTCACATCTCTCTCCTTGATTCATTTAAAGCTTTTATTTATTCTTTTTATAACTGAAGATTGTACCGTTTGGACCTATATCATTCCATTTCTCCCTTCTCCAGCCCCTAGCAACCACCATTATATTCTGCTTCTGAGAAATTTCTTTTCTTTTCTTTCTTTTTTTAGATTGTACTCATAAGTGATACCATATAGTATTTGCCTTTCTCTCTCTGGCTTACTTCTCTTAGCGTAAAATCCTCCAGGTCCAAACATAATTTTACAAATAGCAGGACTTCCTTCTTTTCATGGATGAATAATATACCATTACGTATATATACCACTTTTTCTTTATCCATTCATCCATCAAAGGACATCTAGGTTGTTTCCATATCTCGGCTATTGTGAATAATGCTGCAGTGAACATGGGTGTTCAGATAGCTCTTCAAGTACCTAATACACCCGCAGTGACTGTAGCTATTAATATAATATTGTATAGTTGAAATTTGCTGACAGTGGATCTTAAGCATTCTCACCCTCCCCCCGCAACACACACACACAAAAAGTCAACGATATGGTGATGTATATCTTAATTATCCTGATCTTGGTAATCATTTCACAATGTATATGTATATCACATCTTCACATTCCACATTTGATATATCTACAATTATATTTGTCAATTATTACTCAATTAGAAAAATGCATTTACTGAGTATCTAGGGTGTGCCAACTGCTATTCTGGGTGATGGGGAAACATCCAATGAATATAACATCGTCCTGCTCTCATGTTATCTCATATGTACAAACCTTACATTCTATTGAGGCAGACAAAAAAAACACATAATCAGAAAAATAAATTTAATACAGGCAGACCTGTACCTAGACTATAGTAGTTCAGAATGAGCCCCTCCATCCCCAAAATGTGCTACTCTGGTATGCATATTATTTTGAGCTATAGACCCAGCAGACTGAAACAAACAAAGAAAACATTTTACCTCTCTCTGAACTACCTAAATAAATTCAGAAGGGGAGCCTGGGCCAGAGAGAGAGCTATTACCAAGAGATAACTTTATCTGAATGAAGTATCTATATGGCAGGACAACTATCTAATTACCAAACATCTGCTCTTCTGTGAATCACCTTCCTGCCCTTTGAAGCCCAGGCCCCCTCTCCCATTCTGTGTCCTGAGATCACACATAAGCCTCAATTGCTTGGCTTCTCCTTGGTCTTACTGTGCTGAACACTCCCATTTAAACTTCTTTTTTTCTCCTGTTAATCTGTCCTATGTCAACTTGATTATTAGACCAGTTGAAGAACGTTTAAGGGTAGAGGAAACGTGTCTCCTCCCCAACAATGATAAAAATGAATGTGCAAACTGAAACTACAACCCAATCTTAATAATCAAAAAGAAAAACTATGGTTGTCCTGTGGCCTTTAAAAAATTTAAGAACTTTCTTGCTGTGGTTATAAATATATAGGTAAATTAAAACTAGTACTTAGTACACTGTAATTTAAAACATTTAGAGCTAAAGTATTTTGTTTCTTTGTGAGAAAATTACCAAGAGTAGTGTGAAAGGGTGACTGCCTTCTTCTTATGGCATAACTGATGACAGGGAGCCAACATCTCTTCTATGCTTTGGAAATTGTCATCCTCCTTTCTAAGTCTGGATCAGCCTCCCACATTTGGTCTTTCATCCATCTGGTATCATGGGTTCTGTGAGTGTGAAGGACAACTATTCCTTAAAAGGCTAAATTCCCTAATTACTTTCAGGGAAAGTCTTTTAAAGACAGGAGAGTGTTGTGGGGCGTATGATTAGGCCCTGGACATTCTTCTGATTGGCTGATGGTGATGTAATTGGGAGTCAGCATCATCAAACTTCTGGTTCCAACTGGTCTGTGGTGTATGTGCTTGTGGTCTGGATACAATTAACTTCTTCCACCTGATGGGAGGTTCTGTATCTGCAAAACAGCTCAAAGGCTATGGCTCAGAATATTATCTATAGCTTGTGAGGAGAAACTAAATGTTCTTTACTTTGTTTAATGGCTAAAGTATTATTATTTTGTCTTGCTTGACTGTTTTCCTTTGTTTCTGCATTTTCTCATATTTTGTTATTCAATTTATTCTTTGTAACTTGGGGAAGTCCTAAGAGGCTAAAGATTTTCTGCAAACAAGAGGCAGGAGGAGAATATGGTGGGGATCTGCCCCGGGAAGGCCCCAGAGAGTCCTGCTTGGTTACACTTTCATGTACAATTTATAGGTTCAAATAGAACACAAGTGCTATTTCTTCCATATCCAACTTGTTTATGTTATCAGTAGCCTGCTAATGTTGACTTTCCCCAATTTGCATTGCAGTGCAAAATAACATTTGGCTATAAACTGATGTTAAATTGTTCCATGCACCTGCAGTTATAGACATTTACTGCCTCACTGGGCTTCTTGTTCAGTTGTGGGACCACAAGATGATAAAGACACAGTCCCTTCCCTTAATGAGATAATCTCTAACAGGTAAGATTGTCAAGGTAGAAAAATAATTGTAAAACATAACTTTTTCATATGATCCAGCAATCTTGGTATCTACCCAAATGAGTTGAAAACTTATGTCCACACCATTGTGCACACAGATACTCATGGTGGCAAACCAAGAAAGCAACCAAGATGTTGTTCAGTAGATGACTAAATAAACTCTGGTATGTTTAGACAATGGAATGTTATCAAAACATGAAAAGACATGGAGGAAGCTTACATGTATATCATTAACTGAGAAGCCAATCTGAAAAGGCTACATACTGGATGATTCCAATTATATAACATTTTGGATAAAGCAAAGCTCTGGGGAAATAAAAAATATAAGTGGTTGCCAGGGTTGCAGGAATGGAAAGATAAATAGCAGAGTAAAGAGGATTTTTACGGCACTAAAACTACTCTGTAGGGTATACAATTATGTATTTGCCAAAACTCAGAGAATACACAACACCAAGGGTGAACCTTAGTGTAAACTATGATATTTGGGTGATAATGATGTCTCAATGTAGACTCATGATTTATAGTAAATCTTCTACTCTGGTGGAGATGTTGATAGAGTGGCTGTGCACATGGTGGGGTCATGAGTTAAATGGGAACCCTCTGTACTTTCTGCTGTTTCACTATGAATCAAAAATTGCTCTAAGAAATAAAATCTGGGGCTTCCCTGGTGGCGCAGTGGTTGGGAGTTCACCTGCCAGTGCAGGGGACACAGGTTCGAGCCCTGGTCCGGGAGGACCCCACATGCCGCAGAGCAACTAGGCTCGTGTGCCACAACTACTGAGCCTGTGCTCTGGAGCCAGCGAGCCACAGCTGCCGAGCCCGTGTGCCACAACTACTGAAGCCTGTGCGCCTAGAGCCCGTGCTCCGCGACGGGAGAGGCCGCCTCAGTGAGGGGCCCACGCACCGCAGCGAGGAGTGGCCCCCGTTCGCCGCAGCTAGAGGGAGCCCGCGTGCAGCAACGAAGACCCAACGCAGTCAAAAACAAATTTAAAAAATTAAAATAAAATAAATAAATAAAATCTACTATTATAAGTATAATTGTAATCCTTCTAGCTCTAAAATTTTATTATTTTAAATGTGTTCTAAAGGAGAAAAAATTAATGCTCATTGTTTGTTTTTGGCTGCGTCAGGTCTTAGTTGCGGCACTTGGGATCTTCCTTGAGGCACGCGGAATCTTTTGCTGCAGCGTAGTCTCTTTGTTGTGGCGCACGGGCTTCTCTCTAGTTGTGGTGTTCCGGTTTTCCCTCTCTAGCTGTGGCCCGTGGGCTTAGTTGCCCTGCGGCATGTGGGTGGGATCTTAGTTCCCCAACCAGGGATCAAACCCGTGTCCCCTGAATTGGAAGGAGGATTCTTTACCACTGGACCACCAGGGAAGTCCCGATGCTCATTGATTTTTAAAATCAGTTTTTAAGTCCTATTTGTTTTGCGACTCCAAACCAAGTTAAACATTTTTTAAACCCACATGCATTCTTTAAAATACTAAATTTCCTTTATAGTTTTATAAGAATATTTGTATCTTTAATATTTAAATGATTCACAGCACAATTATTTAGTCAACTAGCATTTACATAACAGCAGATTTTTAAAAAAATACTGAACCGTGCTGTCCTGTCTGCCAAACAGGCCAAATTTATATCCTCTGGCCTGGTCAGCCAGCAGGTGGCCTACAAGACTTGAGGCTCAGAATGTCTATAACTAGAGATGAATCCAATCATTCCTATGTCCACGCCCAACCCTCCCTGCGCTGGCTACTAGAGCAGCTTGGTAAATCATGATTCATTGGTGGCCACATGTAAATGCTGAGACACATTTCATGTCCTGGGTTTGTTCTCCTCCCCTGTTGCAAGGAATAGAGCTAGAGGGATAAAGAATCCTGGGGGCTTCTGCTATGAAGGAAAAGACTCATTTAATAATGTCTTATTGTTTGCCACGTTGGGTGCCAAGCCCACAAGTGCATCATCTCATTGGATCCTACAAAAATCCCAGAAACTAAAAAAAAAAAAAAAAATCCCAGAAACTAGGTTTGTAACATTGTCTTTCTTTCACAAGAAAACTGAGCTTTTACATAAGGTCCCCCCAACCCTATATCCCCTCCCTTACTGAGTCAACAACACCAGCCCCTGAATCCTCAGCAGGGAGCTTTGCTGTGAATGCCCTTTGTTAGGGTCACTATGATGGTTAAAATTTTTCTGTATGAATATTGCTGTGCAAAAAAATGATGGTAAAGAATGAATTCTGGATGAGGGTGTTTCTGGAAGAAATTAACATTGGAAACAGTAGACTGAGTGAAGAGATCTGCCCTCATCAGTATGGGTGGGCATCATGCAATCCTTGGGTTCTGCATGAAACAAAGAGGACAAATTCTCTCCTCCTCTCTCTTCTTACCCATGAATATCAAAGCTTCTGGCTCTCAGGCTTCCATACTGTGAAACTTAAACCAGCGGTCCCCTGGTTCTCAGGTCTTTGGCCTCAGACTTGGAGTAACACCATCAGCTTACCTGATTCTCAACCTTAATCCTCAGTCTGAGTTATACCACTGGCTTTGTTGACTCTCTAGTTTACAGACAGCAAGCTGAGGGACTTCTCAGCCTCTGTAATCATGCAAGCCCATTCCCATAATAAATCTCCTTTAATATATATACAGGTGACCCTGGAAAACACTGGTTTGAAATGATCAGATTCACTTACACACAGAGTTTTTCAGGAGTAAATATAGTTCTACAGGATCTGGTTAGTGGAACCAAGGATGTGGGAATGAGGCTATGGAGGGCAGACGATAAGTTATATGGGGATTTTTCAACTGAGAAGGGGATGGTAACCCTCACTGACACATTGCTCAGCAATCAGACGTACCCTGTTGGTTACTCAGGAGAACCCTGACAAATACAGTCTTACCACAGGCAAGGAGGTCACATACACCCACAAGTGTTTTGTTATACATTATACATTCTGATTATCTGATGGCAAAACATGCTATTCTAGTCTTCCCTGTTGGTGAGAAATAGGTTTTATGGGAATAAATTTAATCTCTCATTGATATAATCTAGCCCCTGAAAGGATATAATTTTTTTAATAAATTTATTTATTTATTTTTGGCTGTGTTGAGTCTTCGTTGCTGCTCTCGGGCTTTCTCTAGTTGCAGCGAGCGGGGCTTCTCATTGTGGTGGCTTCTCTTGTTGTGCAGCTCAGGCTCTAGGTGCACAGGCTTCAATAGTTGTGGCACACGTAGTTGTGGCTCAGTAGTTATGGCTCGCAGGCTCTCGAGTGCAGGCTCAGTAGTTGTGGCGCACGGGCTTAGTTGCTCCACGGCATGTGGGATCTTCCCGGACCAGGGCTCGAACCCGTGTCCCCTGCATTGGCAGGAGGATTCTAAACCACTGCTCCACCAGGGAAGTCCTGAAAGTATATAATTTTTAATGAGGTATAAAAACACTAAAATCATGTTACATGCCTGTATGATTTTAGTAGTTAGCTAAAAGAAATTTGTATAACTTCCCTGGTCCAACTGGATTAACTCAGGAAGGACCATTACTCACCATGGGTCCAGAGGTTCAGCTTATCTGCAGTGTGGATGACCCCTTCCAGAACTGGGAGCCATGCCTTGTGCAGTAAAGCCCATTCCCCCCACACTGAAAAGTCAAGAACTGAGAGTTATGGACCCACCAGGAGAACCGTGAGGACTGCTCATGTCCAGGGTCATGGCCTGAGCCAGCAGTGAGGGCCCTGCCCAGAACTCTTCACTCCAGTGGTTCACTGACCACTGAGTATGTTCCCCTTTGTGTGTATTAACCCACTGAACAGCCACAGAAATAAGCAAGGAAGTATGAGATGCTCCAGGCTAAAGAACTGGTGGGAACGGTAAGATCAGAGATCATAGACAATTCAGAGCCACTGTTTTCTTCCATCAGTATCTGGATTCCTGCGGTATAAACTGAGAAATCAGGATAATACAGCATGGAGGGCAGCAGTCAGTTTACACTGAGGGTCTCTTTATTTCTGACCATTCGTTTACAACCATCTACCCAGGGATAACTCCAACACGTGGGTCTCAAGACTCAATCCACCTCCAGAAATTTAGGTTCATATTTCTGACTCTATAAGACACATGTCCCCAAAAGGCCTATTACCTGTCAGAGTCAACTTTTCCCTCTGCAATCCTGCACCCTCCCTTAATCACTTTCTCTTCTCTATTCACATTGAGCAGATGTCTGAAACCATGGGTCTGTTTTCCCTTTATGGTTCAACTATGTCCTAGATATCAGTTTCCAAGTGCTCAGAAGAAAGCTTTTAGACGTACCCAAGTAGTTAGGGGTATTTCAGCGGTATACGATGGGCTGGGGATGAGAGAATGTGTTATCTCCACAGTGCAGACAGGGGCTGGAACTAATCCAAATGATCCTGGGACGTCCTAAGACTCGCAGAATCTCAAACAGTTCAGCCCGACACTGTGCAAGTCTCCCAGGTTGGAGGATTCGCTGAGAGCTGTAACTCTCCTGAGGGACAGGATACAGCTCTTGACTTAAACTGGGCAGCCCGGAGGTGTGTCGCAGCAGCTTCTCCATGACGGCCATGGAGATGAGGTTTCCCCGCAGGCTAAAGAACATGAGCTGGGAGCAGCGGCTCAGGGGCGGCAGGATGGTCTCGAGGTGAGAGTCCATGATCCCACATTGCTCTAAATACAGTTCCTGGAGGGTGGCTGCAACTTTCTCCAACAGAACCGGGAGGAGCTCAGGACTAGAGTAGGTCAGGGTGATGCCACTCAGATCCAGGCCCTTTAGCTGACTGATGTTCGGACACTGGGACAGATGGCTCAAGTCTGAATCCGAAAGGAGGCAGTGAGTTATTGCAAGGTTGTCCAAGGGGGTTGTCAGACACCTGGGGAGAAACAGAGCAATTTGGTCTTGGAAACCGAGGTGGAAGTTGACCTCAAGTAGGGAGACAAGTGATTTGCCCAGCCCCAAGGTTAATCTGATCATCTGATAACGATCAATACCCAGAATGTGCAGTCTCATTTTAACCTGAGTCCTTTCACCTTCCTGTGTGACTGAGTCAAGTTGAAAGCTCTCTTTCCTCATCAGTCAAGCAGAGAAAAACTTACTACACTTCTTATGAGGATGAACGAAGATAATAGAGTACACTAGAACACACTCAGGGGAGATCCTGACACCTTGTCTCAGTAAAGAGTGGGCATCACTTAATTTTAATAGTGAGATACATACATAAAATGCTTCCTACTCAGGTTTCCTTCAGCCCACGTTTGGGCCACAGGCACGCATATCTCAGGCCAGGTAAGGCTTCTGGGTGATGTGCATAGTGAAACCACCAGGGCAAGATCTGAGGACATCAATTGAGGTTGCCAGTCTGCAGGGGCTCAGTTACATTCCTGCATCATCTGCAAATCATCTACCAGTTTTTATTCTGCTTTAGGCTCCTGATCTATTACCAGCATCTCCAGAACCATGCATTATCCATATATTAATTACCTTATCAGGAGGAAAAAACAACCTTTTGCAAACAGGGAATTTGAGATAGGCTCATTGTGGTCACAACACTGGTGAGCACAGAGCTTCCATTTAGAAATGCTCAGGCCTGATGGAGTTTTCCCTCTTCAATGCCCCCTTCCCTTAGTTATTTTCTTAATTCATCTAAACCAAGCTATCTCTTCCTAAAGAAGAAATCATATACCCACACCACTAGATCCTAACCCCTAGTCCATAGCTTCCTAGCAGGGTGTCCCCTTCTAGAGGCTCTATCCCAGTTTGGGCCCCTACCTTGATTTGCGTGGTTATGTGATACCACAGTTCAGGATAGAGAAGCAAAAGGGACAGTGCTTTGGATATTCTAGTGTTGTGTTCGCTGTTACCTGAACAATGGTGCACACTCACCTGAGCATCTGGTCCAGGCATCCTTCAAGGAAAGAGTGAGATTCCAGATGGAGATCCCGGAGGTGGTGCAGCCTGAGGAACTGAGAGGTAATTTGGACAACGTGCTGCTGTTCCTGCCCCCCAAGGGCAGACATGTGGATGTTGGAGAGAAGGAGTCTCTGCACTTTATTCATCTGGCCCAGGAGAGGAGCAAACACGGCCAGGGTGGACAGATGCCAAGTGCAATTCACTTGCACCTCCTGGATACAGTCCAACTGTACCATACGCAGGACCTTCATAATATTTTCCATGGGAAATGAAAGAATCCTCAGCTTCTTACAGCACAGGTGTATGGAAGCTTTTCTCTGCTCTACCCACCTGATGAGGTAGGTGAGGAATCCATCCAAGGTCCTTTCCTTGAGATGAAGTTCTATGAATACCTCCAAGGGAGCCCCGGGCTGTTTTGTCCTTGACCTGTCCTCAGCCACTTGTGCCATCAGTGAGCTTGAACATCCATGGACCCTGTATCCAGACCACATTCTCCAGAAGTCCTGGCTGGTATTTCTTAAATCCAGCACCCGCAGTTTGCACCTCCTGTGGGGAAACAGCAGATTGGCAGCGATGGTTTAAGAGCCACACATAATGAAACCACAGTCTCAGCATTTAGGCAGCACTCATTTCCCACCTGAGCTTTTACTTCTCATCCCTGACATCACCTGCTGCCTTGCCCTCTTCTTCCCTCTCTGCCTCACATTCCTCCATCTCCTTTCCCCTTCCATCCTTCCTGGCTTTCTACACCTATTACCCTTACGCATCCCTGGCTGAGACATGTACTTTCAGGCTCCCCTGCATCTTAGGCACTCATACACTGCTGGAAGGCATTTCCCCAAATGAGCTAAGCAATGGCCAAGTCTCTGTGTCTCTTCATTGGCATCATCGAAGCCTCTGTTCCATCCCTTGTCCATCCACTCTCCTGACTTCAGCTTTCTCTTCAGAGCTGCCCAAAACCTTACTAGGCTCCCTTGATCAGACTCACCTGGGATGATCTTTCTGTGCAAGCAGGACATCAAGCCCATCCAACACTGCTTGTAAGGTCCCCAGATGAGGCATCTTCATCAGGCCTCCCAGAGGCAGGCGGACAAAGGGCCAGGCTTGCACCATGGCCTTCAGGGTTTTGCTGCATCTCCCATAGAAGGCCTCCATGAACACTGGGGGGAAGAGCTCTGTGGGCAGATCCTTCAGAGCCGTGATGGTCGAGGCCTCATCCCTCAGCAAGCTCACTCCTGCCAGGTCCAGGAGTCTCAGGGGGTTCTGGACACTCATCGTGACTCTGCTCCTAAAAGAATCCTGTGGAAACTTGCAGGGAACAAGGAATCTTTCTCAGGTTAAGCATGAGCACCCCTTACTCGGTCTCCCCACCCTTCAGAAGAACCAACTCAGAGCCAAAGTCACTGGTCTGGCAGTGGGGAAAAGCCTCAGTTTAGCAGAATTCCACTCTGGGCTCAGTGGGCCCAAAGCCATAGCTTTGCCCTTGTGGGCACCAGAACAAGCTTCTCACAAGTACCAAGGAGGAAGAAACCCAACCACTCGTCCATCCATTTCCATTCACTGCTTTGCTCAATTAGGTTGCACTGGGAAGTGGGTACCATGAGCCTGAAGGCTGACCCCGGTCTTTTTGGAGGAAACCTTTCAGACCGCCACTTAGGGCCCTAAAACTATGGGAATAGGAGCATCTTGTGGCCCAACACAGTCTCCAATCTCAGTTTCCACAGTTAACTGCACTGGGAAAGATGAAGCAAATATGCCTAAAATTAGTGCCATTTGTGCAAACTAAATCTTTTTTTTTTTTAATCTTTTGGCCACACCACAAGGCATAGGGATCTTAGTTCCCCAACCAGGGATTGAACCTGTGCCCCCTGCATTGGGGGCGTGGAGTCTTAACCACTGGACCACCAGGGAAGTCCCTGTGCAAACTAAAGTTTTTTAATGTAAAAAAATAAAATTCCAAACAGGTGTTTTCATTAAAAAATAAAATCTGTTTGGTTAAGAGATTTTTAAATGATATAAACCAAAGTACAAATCAAGGTGTTTGGGATTAAGGCAAAACTACACTTAGAGGCAAAATCAAAGCCTTACATTTGTACATCTGAAAAGAAAGAAAATCTCCCTGTCACCCATAGCTACATGCCATCATTCAAAACATGCTGACCATAGATAAGAGGAGAGTGTCTTTAGCTGAGGTCTGTAACTTACCAGCTCTGATGTGGCAGGGTGCTCAGACCTCAGATCCGGTAGAGAACCCAGGCAGTGACTCCAGAGAAAGAAGTTTCTGCATATCTTCTTTGGTGCCTGAGGCTTTTATAGGCCTTTTTAATCACATCTTCCCCCTTTGCAACTACTACCATCCAATCAGAAAACGATGCCTGATTGGATTCCAGACTGTCCATCAGGTTAATCCTGATTGGATCTTTGCCTATAACCAGGTGAATTGATTGAATCTGGTATTCATTCAGGAGGGAATAAATGGGGGGAGGGGATTCAAGGACTCAATCATTGATTCACAGCACAAACACTGATTGAGTTTTACTAATAGGGTCAGTTATAGCCAAGGGTGTGTGACAGGGAAGAGATTATTGGTTCCTGACATTGAAAAGATAAAACAAAACTTGAAAACATCATTGTTGGGGAATCTTTGGCCAGATCAACTTAATCAAAATGTCCCACAATTAAAACGACTTTAAAAACACATTGGGGTCATTCCCAAAGGCAACAACATAAACTCCTATCTGTATCAAGTTGTCACTTAGATTTTACATCAGAAACATAGCAGATCATGAGCCTATTCAGGGAGCAAGGGAAATGCAATTGGAGATGTTCACGACCCCCCAGGCTAAAGTCAGGGATCCTCTGAAAGAAGTCAGGTCAAAATCACAATAAGGAGGAAGGGTGGGGACTGAGCAGTGTGGAGTAGGCCATTCCTAAAGGCACCCTTTGAATGACCCAAACAGTGTGAAATATTTTTTTTTTCTCTTGGGGAAGAGGGAGACTAAATGACTTTTCTCTTGGTGGAGTTTAGCAATTAAAAAGGGAAACAGTGTCATGTTTGGGGTGTTTCCTTACAGAAGGATGGGATCAGCACAGCAAACTGGCATGAAAAGATTAAATATGAGAATGTGAGCAGAAGGAGAGGCTGGGAGCCCTGGGAAGTCAGACATTTCCAAGACTGAGACCCCTGAGGGTGGGCACTGTGGGCTGTTCGGGAACTTGGATACAAGGGGAGACATGAACGTGGATAAGGTGCACCAAACCCTGTCCTCATCGTGGTGGCTGCTACCAGTAAACATTTTCTTTTAGGTTCTTCCCACAGAGGACACTCCCCAATGGCAATTAGCCACAGCCTTTGTCCAGGACCTCTGGCAGCTGAACCACCACCCCATTGGCTCCTGTCCAAGTATATGTTGATAATTACTATTTCCTCCAAATTAAGAAAGTTCAACACAAGTTCTGATCAAAGTGACACCATTAGGCACAGAAATAAAATTTTGTTCTCATATTAAGCACTGTTCAAAAATACCAACACCTTTCCCTACAAAGTTCAGAAGCTATATTTGGTGTTTAATGATCTGCCACAGTCAGGGATGACTCCCGCCTTGGGTTTCATCACATGGAGATTTTTTTGCAGTTTCAGGATGCAAAGAAAGTGTGACCCTCCCTCCACCCCTAAGAGTTCTTCTTGCCTTCCTTTCCTCCATTCACTGTGATATCCAGGTAATTCAATTATAAAACTGCCAAAGAAGGCTAGGAGTTTTGAAGGGTGTTCTCCACCATGGTATCTTTCCAGAAGATTCCTTTCACCACGTTTCTGCTATGGGTATGAATAGCCTTTGCATAAAATTGGGGTAAACTGGATTGTACTCAATAGACATTTTAACTCCCAGGCTGCCAAACCCCTTTATTAATAGGCTGCAATAGAGTGAGATTAGTAACAATGATCATCATAAACCTCTCTGTTTATTGAACACAACGTGGCAAGCAACGGTGTCAGCACTTTCTATCCACTACCTCGATTAACCTTCACAGGAAATGAAAGGTTCACTGCTCTTTTCCCGTTTTTAGGCTGGTGGATTCAGGTGTGGGCTTGGGATAGAAACCTGCCCACTTCCACACTGTGAATAATTGGTAGATTCCCTCAGGTGATGGATACAGAAGGCCCCCCGAGTTGTCAGACAACCTAAGTGGTAGGAAGGACTGACTGACGGACTTCAGGTTATGTCAGTGTAAATGGGCAAATAGCAGAGTCCAAACCAGGGATGTCTCTATAGGATCACAGCTTCTGTGAGATCCAAGGAGCTATGAGGGGTCAAAGTGTTGGAATGTTCTAGAAAAAAGCCCAGACCTCTCCCTTCCCCCCTGGGTAGAGTGTAACCTCCTCTGTCCACCTCCACTCAGAGCCTGTTCGCTCAGGGGACACACTGAGCATCGAGGAGGAGGGAGCACAGGTACATAAAGGTGCCGTCCTTCCCACTCAATTCTGGGCCCAGCAGGACTCCCAGGGTCAGGTGAGGAGCCTGGATTTCTCATTTCTACCCTGTCTTGATTCCCTGTCTTCATGACCTCATTTGCAGCCCAGGTCAGAGCAGCCCTCTGAACCCATCAGGGGCACGTCCTGTCCCGCTTTTCCAGTCACAGGATCTCAAGTGAGATTCCAAAACATTGCTCCAGGGTCTTTGTTCAGGGGTTTAGAATGTTTCTGTGCATCCGGTTCCCTTTCCAGGATGAAGCAACTCGGCAGTCCTCTCTTTCTGCAGCTCACTAACATCACCTCTTCTAGAAACTGGAGCATGGCTACAATGCTGGGACACCCTTCCACTGGGATCAGCAGAAATCCAGGAATTCTGCTTTAATTCCTCTGAGTTATTTTGGAGTTTATGACTAACCCCAAGGCATAGAGTTCCCCACTGCTCCTCTGGATCCATTGAGGCACCCAGGAATGCTGGGGGGAGACCCCTCCCAGGTTACAGAAGAAGATCTTGACTCTTCTGGTCTTCCTAGAGATGACAGCTGATGGGAGGCCCTGGGGACCAGTCCCCTGCAGAGGCTCTCCCCTCTGTGGCTCTCTTGTTCCAGCCCTTGAGCTGACAAAGTTCTCCTCAAGCCCAGTAAGTCTTTTTTCTCTCCCAACTCAGATCCCTTCTTGCCCTGAGATGTCTTGTCTTCTGTGCCTTTTTAAAAGTTCAGGTCTCTGTGTTGGCCTTCCTTGCCCCCTCTAGTTCTCAGCAGGCTCTGGTTCCACTCTAGATCCACTAATATCTTGCTATAAACAAGGAGCTGTTGCTCTTTCTTCCTCATCAATAAAGTTTTGATGAGAACATTACCCTGGGTCCAGGCAATTAATCCTGAGGGACCCGAGGTTTGTTGAGACATGGTGCGTGGGGAGGATGTCTGGGACCCTCTCCAGGAGGGATTGGACCATAGGGACTGAAGGAAGGAAGAGGGAGAGGGCAGAGAATTTCCAGAGGAGCTGCTGTAGGGCCCAGAATGAGGGGGGAAAAGAGAAATGGCAGCTGAGCAGGAGACCATGTCCTCAGCACTGACAGGGCTGTGTCCCTTCAAGACTGGGGACTTGTGTCTGAGGCCATTGGGAGCACTGAGGGCCAGTGCTTGGGGCTAGGAGTTCCCAAGAGACTGGATTTGCTTGGCCTGACCTGCCTTAGGCTCCAGTGGCTGCCCCTACCCCCAGCCCAAAGTCACAGGGTCTGTCTAGTGGGCAGTCTGGAGAGAGAGGGTAAATAGCGTCCATTCTTGATGCAAAGATGACGAGCAAGTTAGGTGGGAAGTGGAGGGTCCCCGTCTTGGTATTTAGGCCAAGGAAAGGGATGCTCTTTGGAAATTTTGCCATTTAGCGTCGTCACTCAACACAGCCGCCATACTTTGAGAATTGTGCTTTTCAGGAGGAAATGAGAAAGAAGGAGGTCTGACACTGTGTCTTTGTCATCCAAGTGACACCAGATTGTCTACTTTGACCCGTAGAAAGGTCATGGGAAATAAAAGTCAAACCAGGATCCATTGCTTGCCCAGCACAAATGAAGGAGGGGCACAGGGACGACCTGCAGTAGCGTCAGGGGCACTGGCCTCCCGTGTGTGGGAAAACTCCTCTAATGACCGGGCTGAGGACAGCAGGAACCCATCGAGGTGGGGACTCCGTGGGCACTTTCAGTAGGAAGTATCTAGCACACACGACACCCCCTAATACCCAATACTGCCTCCTCACTCCTTTCTACTTGATCCATTTACATGTACTTATTTATTCTTCATATAACTGAACATTTTTACCCTTCTCCCCATTCCCCCTGGCCGAGGGCCTGGCAACCACCATCCTATTCTGTTTCTGTGAAATTGTTCTTTTCTTTTCTGATTCTGCATATAAAGATTCCATATAATAGTTGTCTTTTGGCAGGATTTCCTTCTTTTTATGGCTGAATAATATACCATTATGTACATATACCACCTTTTCTTTATTCATTCATCCATCAAAGGACATTTAGGTGTTTCCATACTGTGGCTATTGTGAATAATGCTGCAGTGAACATGGGTGTTCAGTTATCTCTTCAAAAATCTAAGACACACACAATGACTATAGTTAATAATATAATATTGTATACTTGAAATTGCTGAGAGTAGCTCTGAAGCATTCTCACTACACACACAAAAAGAATTAACTATTAGGTGATGGAAGTCTTAATTATCCTGATCTTGGTAACCTTTTCACAACGTATATGTGCGATATATCACATCATCATCATTGTGCAACTTAAATATCTACGGTTATATTTGTCAATCATTACTCAATTAGAAAAATGTATTTACTTAGTATCTAGAGTGTGCCCACTGCTACTCTGGGTGTCGGGGAACCATCCAATGAATGTGACCCACTCTTATGTTAGGCCACATGTACAGACCTTACATTCTATTGAGGTAGGCAAAAAACACATAAGGTGAAAAATAAATTTAATACAAGCAGAGCTGTACCTAGACCACAGTAGTGCAGGAGGGTGAAGGGATTAAAAACGCCACCCCCCAAATGTGCCGCATTGTTATGCATATTTTTGGAGCTATAGGCTATCAAGACACAGCCAATTGAAACAAAGAAAACCTTTTCCCTCTCTCTGCACTACCTAAAAGAATTTAGAAAGGGGGCCTGGCCAGAGAGAGAGTTATTACCAAGAGATAACTTTATCTGAATGACGTACCTGTATGACTGGACAAACATCTAATTACCAAACACCTGCTCTTCTGTGAATCACCCTCCTCCCCTTTGAAGCCTGGGGCCCCTCTCGCATTCTGTGTCATGAGATCACACATAAGCCTCCATTGCTTGGCTTCTCCTGGGGTCTCACTGTGCTTGTGGGACTCCTGAACTTTCCCAATTAAACTTCTTTTTTTCTTGTGTTAATCTGTCTTATGTCAACTTGATTATTAGATCAGTTGAAGAAAGTAGAAGGTTAGAGGAATTATTCTTTCCCAACAATACTAAAAATGAATGTGCAAACTGAAACTACAACACAATCTTAATAATCAGTAGAAAAAATTATGATTATCTCCTGACTTCCCTGGTGGCGCAGTGGTTGAGAGTCCGCCTGCCGACGCAGGAGACACGGGTTCGTGCCCCGGTCCGGGAAGATCCCACATGCCACGGTGCGGCTGGGCCCATGAGCCACGGCCGCTGAGCCTGCGCGTCCGGAGCCCGTGCTCCGCAACGGGAGAGGCCACAACAGTGAGAGGCCTGCATACTGCAAAAAAAAAAAAAAAAAATTAAGAACTCTTTTGCTGTGATTATAAATATACAGATAAATAAAAACTAGTAAACTACCATTGACTTAGCACACTGTAATTTAAGATGTTGAGAATTAAAGTGTTTTATTTCCTTGTGAGAAACTTATCAGGAGTAGTGTGAGCAGTGGCTGCCTCCTTCTCATGACTGATGACAGGACATCTGCATCTTTTCTATGCTTTGTAAATTGTTATCCTCCTTACTAAGTTGGTATCAGCCTCCCACATTTGATCCTTTGGACTTCCAACGTCATGAAATTCCCCCAGAGTCCTGTGAGTGTGAACTTTCTGACCAGCGTCACCTCGTCTGGAGCTTCTTCATTCTTTTCTTCACACACTTTCCTCTTTCCTGCATCTCTGGGAGATATGGGCTGTGAGCCTGAGAGGAACAGAGGCCATGGAGAGAGGGGATCCCTTGACTGGTTCAAGGTCACACATGGGAAAATGGAGGGAGAAGGGTCTGGATTTACCTGCATTTTATCCACATGAGGCGCCTCACCAGTGCAGGTTGGCTCCATTTGAAGGAGAAAGGTCCTGGATCAGCAATTCCCTGGAACAGCAGATGGGAAACATTCCTAACAGTATTAATATGGTGTACCTGATCAAAGCTGGCTTCTGTTTCCCGGCGGAAACTCAGGACCGTGGGGATCAAGGACCAGATTGACCAGGGAGTTGGGAGGAGTTTGTTCTCCTTGGGCTGGGAACCCAGGGGATCGGGGTAAGGTTTGAGGCCACACCCACTGGACTCTGGATCTCAGGAAGGGAGAGGATGAGATGCTGAGACCAGGACCCACACCAGGGCCTGCAGTGCTGGTGAGCCCTTTCCCTCTATCAGGTGCAGAGTCAGAGAACAGCTGGCTCTGGGTTCCTCACATATTCCTGTGTCCCTCCTCTAGAGAAGTCTCAGCTGCAGGACAGCTGCACCTGTCCCTGTGCAGGAGAGGGCCCCAGCACCCACCTGGGTGCAAAGTCCTTAAGGGGACCAGAGGCGTTTGGCAGTGGGTGGGGGAGTGCGGGAGAGGTTGTCTCCCTGGCGCTTTCCCCTCCCTTGAGTTCACGGCAGGTTTCCTTCCCTCCGAGTCCTCCTGGAATACTTGCACCTGGAAGTCAGGCAAGGGTCAGCCAAGGTCCAGTGTGGAGGAGAACTCTACTCAATATTCTTTCATAACCTGTATGGGAAAAGAATCTGAAGAAGAATGGATGTATGTGTAACTGAATCACTTTGCTGTACACCTGAAACTAGCACAACATTGTAAGTCAACCATACTCCAATATAAAATAAAAATTAAATTACCGAAAAAGATGAACTGCATAGTAGTAAATTATGTCCCAATAAAGAGTTTATATTTTTTAAATAAGACACTTCACATTACTTTAAAAAAATTTTTTATCTATCTATTTATTTATTTATTTATAGTTTTGGAAAACATAACAACTTTTGGTAAAAATGTGTTACTTTTGTCACAGGTTGGTATTGTTATGCATAACTGAATTGATAAATGAGTTTTAAATATTTTCCCATTGTAACTAGATGACAAATATTGATAAACATAACCCAGATACTCAAAAGCTCTTTAGGATCATCGATATATTTTTAAAATATAAAGGCATCTTGAGACTGAAAATTTGAGAACAGTGGCTCTAGGATGAAAATTTACCAATAATGAAAGCAGTGGTTTTTCCCTACTGGTGAGAAAAGTGAAGTTTCTTTCCCCCTTATACTGTTATTTAATCCTGCACACACCATCCAAACACACGTGTTATGGTCTGTGTGGTGAGGGTGAGCACAGGGTGGTATAGCCACACTCTCTCTACTGCTTCTCCGCTGGCTGTCATAGTTTACACAGCTAAGTCAGTCAGACATGCAAATATTTGTGGGTTTTTTTTCTTTTTCACTGTAAAAGCCCTGTCTCCTTATATTTTTTTTCATTTTTCTTTTGGCATATTTTCCTAGAAGAATTTTTCCAGTTTTATTGAGGTATAATTGACCTATGACACCGTATTCCTTTTCCAGTGTACAACATAACGATGTGACATGTATACATTGTGAAATGATCACCACAAGAAGTTTAGTTATCATACATCACATCACATAAATGTGTTTTTTTCTCATGATGAGAATTTTAAAGATCTACTCTCTTAGCAATTTTCATACACAACACACAATATTTTTAACTTTTGTCACTGTGCTATGACAGACATTCCATCCCCTTGACTTATTTATTTTGTGACTGGAAGTTTGTACCTTTTAACCACTTTATGTCTTTCCCCATAGGTCTTTCTTTACTTATTTCACTTAGCACAATGCCGTCATGGTCCGTCCATGCTACCTAAAGTGGCAGGACTTCTTTCTTTTTTATGGATTTGTGGCTGAATAATATTCATATATATATATATATATATAAATATACACATTCATATTTTCTCCATCATCCATTGATGGACCCTTAGATTGCTTACATGTCTTGCTACTGTAAACAATGCTTCAGTGAAACTGTGGCTGCAGATTTTTTTGGAGATACCGATTTCATTTCACTCATATATATACCCAGAAGTGGAATAGCTGGATTATATGGTAGTTGTTTATTTAATTTTTTGAGGAACCTCCGTACTGTTTTCCACAGTGGCTGCATCAACTTACATTCCCAGCAACAGTTTCAAGGGCTCCCTTTTCTCCATGCCCTCATCAACATTTGTTATCTCTTGTCTTTATAGCAGCCATTCTAAATGTTCCGAGGTGATATCTCCTTGTGGAGTTTTTTCTCTTTTTTTAAATTTTTATTGAAGTATAGTTGATTTACAATGTTGTGTTAGTTTCAGATGTACAGCAAAGTGATTCAGTTATACATATTCATATGTCCATTCTTTTTCAGATTCTTTTCCCATGTAGGTCATTACAGAGTATTGAGTAGAGTTCCCTGTGTTATTCAGTAGGTTTTTATTAGTTATCTTTTTTATATATAGTAGTGTGTATATGTCAATCTCAAACTTCTAATTTATCCCTCCCTACCCCTTTCCTCCTTGGCAACCATAAGTTTATTTTCTACATCTATACCTCTATTTCTGTTTTTAAAATAAGTTCATTTGTACCCTTTTTTTTTAGATTCCACATATAAGTGATATCATATGATACTGGTCTTTCTCTGTGTGACTTACTTCACTCAGTATGACAATCTCTAGGTCTATCCATGTTGCTGCAAATGGCATTATTTCATTCTTTTTTATGGCTGAGTAATATTCCATTGTATATATGTACCACATCTTCTTTATCCGTTCCTTTATCAATGAATATTTAGGCTGCCTCCAGGTCCTGGCTATTGTAGATAGTGTTGCAATGAACACTGGGGTACATGTGTCTTTTCGAATTATGGTTTTCTGTGGATATATGCCCAGGAGTGGGCTTGCTGGATCATATGGTAGCTCTATTTTGAGTTTTTAAGAAACTTTTATGCTGTTCTCCGTAGTGGCTATGCCAATTTACATTCCCACCAACAGTGTAAGAGGGTTCCCTTTTTTCCACATCCTCTCCAGCATTTATCATTTGTAGATTTTTTTGATGATGGCCATTCTGACTGGTGTGTGGTGATACCTCATTGTAGTTTTGATTTGCATTTCTCCAATAATTAGTGATGCTGAACATCTTTTCATGTGCTTTTTGGTCATCTGTATGTTTTCTTTGGAGAAATGTCTATTTAGGTCTTCTGCCCATTTTTTGATTCAGTGATTTGTTTTTTTGATATTGAGCTGCATGAGCTCTTTGTATATTTTGGAGATTAATCCCTTATTGGTTTCTTCATTTGCAAATATTTTCTCCTATTCTGTGGGTCGTCTTTTCATTTTGTTTATGGTTTCCTTTGTTGTGCAGAAGCTTTTAAGTTTAATTAGGTCTCATTTCTTTATTTTTGCTCTTATTTTCATTAATTCATGAGGTGCATCAAAAAGATCTTGCTGTTATTTATGTCAGAGGGTGTTCTACCTGTTTTCCTCTAAGAGCTTTATAGTATCCAGCCTTACATTTAGTTCTTTAATCCATTCTGAATTTATTTTTGTGTATGGTGTTAGGGAGTGTTCTAATTTCATTCTTTTACATGGAGCTGTCCAGTTTTCCCAGCACCACTTACTGAAGAGACTGTCTTTTCTCCATTGTGTTGCTGTACTCTTGCCTCCTTTGTCATAGGTTAGGTGACCATTGGCACATGAGTTTATCTCAGGACTTTCTATCTTTTTCCATGGTTCTATATTTCTGATTTTGTGCCAGTACCATACTGTCTTGATTACTGTACCTTTGTGTATAGTCTGAAGTCAGGGAACCTGATTCCTCCAGCTCTGTTTTTCTTTCTCAAGATTGCTTTGGCTATTCGAGGTCTTTTGTGTTTCCATACAAATTGTAAGATATTTTGTTCTAAATCTGTGAAAAATGCCATTGGTAATTTGATAGAGATTGCATTAAATCTGTAGGTTCCTTTGGGTAGTATAGTCGTTTTCACAATATGGATTCTTCCAATCCAAGAACATGGTATATCTCTCTATCTGTTTGATTTCTTTCATCAGTATCTTATAGTTTTCTGAGTACAGGTCTTTTGCCTCCTTAGGTGGATTTATTCCTAGGTATTTTATTATTTTTGTTGTGATGGTAAATGGGATTGTTTCCTTAATTTCTCTTTCTGATCTTTTGTTGTTAGTGTATAGGAATGCAACAGGTCTCTGCATTAATTTTGTATCCTGCAACCTTACCAAATTCATTGATTAGTTCTAGTAGTTTTCTGGTGGCATCTTTAGGATTCTCTATGTATAGTATCATGTCACCTGCAAACAGTGACAGTTTTACTTCTTCTTTTCCAATTTGTATTCCTTTTATTTCCTTTTCTTCTCTGATTGCTGTGGCTAGGACTTCCAAAACTATGTTGAATAATAGTGGTGAGAGTGGACATCCTTGTCTTGTTCCTGATCTTAGAGAAAATGCTTTCAGTTTTTCAGCATTGAGAATGATGTTTGCTGTGGGTTTCTCACATATGGCCTTTATTATGTTGAGGTAGGTTCCCTCTATGCCCACTTTCTAGAGAGTTTTTACCATAAATCGGTGTTGAATTTTGTCAAAAGCTTTTTCTGCATCTATTGAGATGATCGTATGGTTTTAATTCTTTAATTTGTTAATATGGTATATCACATTGATTGATTTGCATATATTGAAGAATCGTTGCATCCCTGGGATAAATCCCACTTGATCATGGTGTATGATCCTTTTAATGTGTTGTTGGATTCTGTTTGCTAGGATTCTATTTTGTTGAGGATTTCTGTGTTTATGTTCAACAGTGATGTTCATCTGTAATTTTCTTCTTTTCGTGATATCACCGGTTTTGGTATCAGGATGATAGTGCCTTGTAGAATGAACTTGGGAGTGTTTCTTCCTCTGCAATTTTGTGGAATAGTTTCAGAAGGATAAGTGTTAGCTCTTCTCTAAATGTTTGATAGAACTCGCCTGTGAAGCCATATGGTCCTGGATTTTTATTTGTTGGAAGCTTTTTTATTATTATTATTTTTATGCTCTTATTTATTTATTTTTCATATTGCACCAATATTTACTTTAAAAATGGTGCTAACCATTTTTTTAACATCTTTATTGGACTATAATTGCTTTACAATGGTGTGTTAGTTTCTGCTTTATAACAAAGTGAATCAGTTATACATATACATATGTTCCCATAGCTCTTCCTTCTTGCGTCTCCCTCCCTCCCACCCTCCCTGTTGGAAGCTTTTTAATCACAGTTTCAATTTCATTACTTGTGATTGATCTGTCCACATTTTCTATTTATTCCTGGTTCAGTCTTGGAAGGTTGTACCTTTCTAAGAATTTGTCCATTTCTTCCAGGTTGTCCATTTTATTAGCATGTAGTTGCTTATAGTAGTTTCTTATGATCCTTTGTATTTCTGTGGTGTCAGTTGCAATTTCTCCTTTTCTATTTCTAATTTTATTGATTTGAGTCCTCTCCCTTTTTTTCTTGATGAGTTTGGCTAAAGGTTTATGAATTTTGTTTATCTTCTCAAAGAACCAACTTTGAATTTGATTGATCTTTGCTATTGTTTTCTTTGTTTCTATTTCATTTATTTCTGCTCTGATCTTTATGATTTCTTTACTTCTACTAACTTTTGGGTTTTGTTTGTTCTTCTTTCTCTAGTTGCTTTAGGTGTAAGTTTAGGTTGTTCATTTGAGATGTTTCTTGCTTCTTAAGGTAGGAGTGTATTGCTATAAACTTCCCTCTTAGAACTGCTTTTGCTGCATCCCATAGGTTTTAGGTTATGTTTTCATTGTCATTGCGGTATTTTTTTAATTTCTTCAGTGAGCTCTAGTTATTTAGCAGCATGTTGTTTAGCCTCCATGTGTTTGTGTGTTTTTACAGTTTTTTTTCCTGTAATTGATTTCTAATCTCATAGTGTTGTGATCAGAAAAGATGCTTGATATGAGTTTAATTTTCTTAAACTTACCGAGGCTTGATTTGTGACCCAGGATGTGATCTATCCTGGACAATGTTCTGTGTGCACTTGAGAAGAAAGTGTATTCTGCTGTTTTCTGATGGAAAGTTCTATAAATATCAGTTAAGTCTATCTGGTCTAATGTGTCATTTAAGGCTTGCGTTTCCTTATTTATTTTCTGTCTGGATGATCTGTCCATTGGTGTAAGTGGGGTGTTAAAATCCTCCAGTGTTATTGTGTTACTGTGAGTTTCCCTTTTTATGGCTGTTAGCAGTTGCCTTATGTATTGAGGTGCTCCTATGTTGAATGCATAAATATTTACAATTGTTATATCTTCTTCTTGGATAGATCCCTTGATCATTGTGTTGTTTCCTTCTTTGTCTCTTGTAACAGTCTTAATTTTAAAGTTTATTTTGTCTGATATGAGTATTGCTACTCCAGCTTTCTTTTGATTTCCATTTGCATCGAGTATCTTTACCATCCCCTCGCTTTCAGTGGGTATGTATCGCTAGGTTTGAAGTGGGTCTCTTGTAGACAGCATATATATAGGTCCTGTTTTTGTATCCATTCAGCCAGTCTGTGTCTTCTGGTTGGAGCATTTAATCCATTTACATTTAAGGTAACTATTGATATGTATGTTCCTATTACCATTTTCTTAACTGTTTTGTGTTTCTTTTTGTAGGTCTTTTTTTTCTTCTCTTGTGTTTCCTGCCTAGAAATGTTCCTTTAGCATTTGTTGTAAAGGTGGTTTTGTGGTGCTGAATTCTCTTATCTTTTGCTTGTCTGTAAAGCTTTTGATTTCTCCGTGGAATCTGAATGAGATCCTTGCTGGGTAGAGTAATATTGATTGTATGTTTTTCCCTTTCATTTCTTTAAATATATCTTACCACTCCCTTCTGGTCTACAGAGTTTCTTTTGAAAAATCAGATGATAACCTTATGGGGATTCCCTTTGTTATTTGTTGCTTTTCTCTTGCTTCTTTTTTTTTTTTTTTTTTTTTTGGCGGTACGCGGGCCTCTCACTGTTGTGGCCTCTCCCGTTGCGGAGCACAGGCTCCAGACGCACAGGCTCAGCGGCCATGGCTCACGGGCCTAGCAGCTCCGCGGCATGTGGGATCTTCCCGGACCGAAGCATGAACCCGTGTCCCCTGCATCGGCAGGTGGACTCTCAACCACTGCGCCACCAGGGAAGCCCAATGCACACCTTTTTTATACGATCCAGCAATCTCACTCCTTGGTATCTACCCAAATGTGTTGAAAACTTATGTCCATATCAAATGTGCACACAGATGCTTATAGCAGCAAACCAAGGAAGCAACCAAGATGTCCTTCAGTAGATGAATGAATAAATAAACTCTGGTATATTCAGACGATGGAATATTATCAAAACATGAAAAGACATGGAGGAAACTTACATGCTTATTACTAACTGAGAAGCCAATCCGAAAAGGCTACATACCAGATGATTCCATTTATATAGTATTTTAGAAAAAGCAAAGCTCTGGGGAAAGCAAAAAGATCAGTGGTTGCCAGGGTTGCAGGAATGGAAGGATAAATAGCAGAGTAAAGAGGACTTTTAGGGCAGTAAAACTACTCTGTAGGACACTACAACTAAATATTTGCCAAAACTCATAGAATATACAACTGCAAGAGTGAACCTCAGTGTAAACGATGAAATTTGGGTGATAATGATGCCTCAGTGTATGTTCGAGAATTATAACAAATGTATTCCTGTGGTGGAGATGCCAATAGAGTGGCTGTGCGTGTGTAGGGGCAGCAGTTAGATGGGAACTCTCGGTACTTCCTGCTCAGCTTCACTATGAATCTAAAACTGCTCTGAAAAACAAAGTCTACTTTTAAAACTATAATCCGTCCAGCTGTAAAATTTGATTATTCTAAATATTTTTAAGGGAGAAACAACATCCGTGCTCATTGATTTTTAAACTCGGTTTTAAAATCCTATTTGTTGTGAGGCTCCAAACCAAACAAAACATTTTTTAAACCCACATCTATTCTTTAAAAGTACTAAATATTTTTATAATTTTAAAATGACACATATCTTTAATAGATCAGAGCACAATGATTTAGTCAACTGACATTTACATAGCAGCAGGGTTTTGGATTGTTTTCTGTGTTTTTTTAAAAAATAATTAATTAATTATTTAATTTTTTTTAGATGTTGGGGGTAGGAGTTAATTAATTTATTTATTTTGGCTGTGTTGGGTCTTCGTTTCCGTGCGAGGGCTTTCTCTAGTTGTGGCAAGCGGGGGCCACTCTTCATCGCGGTCCGCGGGCCTCTCACTATCGCGGCCTCTCCTGTTGCGGAGCACAGGCTCCAGACGCGCAGGCTCTGTAGTTGTGGCTCACGGACCTAGTTGCTCCGTGGCATGTGGGATCTTCCCAGACCAGGGCTCGAACCCATGTCCCCTGCATTAGCAGGCAGATTCTCAACCACTGCGCCATCAGGGAAGCCCTAAGTTATTTTTTTAATACTGAACAGTAGAGTCCTGCTTACCAAACTAATTTTTATCCTCTGGTCTGATCTACCAACAGGTGGCCTAGGAGACCTGAGGCTCAGAATGTCTATCACAAGGGATGACTCCGATCTCTCTTATGCCCTCCCCACGCCCTTCCTGCTCTGGCTGAGACATCTGGACCCACAAGGAGAACCATGAGGGCTGCTCATATCCAGGGTCATGGTCTGAGAGAGCAGTGAGGGCCCTGCCAAGAACTCTCATTCCAGTGGCTCATTGACCACTGAGTATGTTCACCTTTGTGTGTATTAACCTACTGGGCAGCCACAGAAATAAGGATGGAAGAAAGAGATGCCCCAGACAGAATAAAGAACTTGCTTGAATGGTAACGTTTCAGATCACAGACAACTCAGTGCTTTTTTTTTTTTTTCCATCAGTAACTGGAGTTTGCTGAGTTATAAACTGAGAAAACTGAATAATACGTCATGGAGGGCAGCAGTCAGTTTACCCTGAGGGTCTCTTTATTTCTGACCATTTCTTTACAAAATCCACCCAGGGAGAGCTCCAACATATGTGTCTCAAGCTCGAATCCACCTAAAGAAACTTAGATTCATATTTCTGACTCTATAGGACACATGTCCCCTAAAGGCCTATTACCTGTCAGAGTTAACTTTTCCCTCTGCAATCCTGCACCCTCGCTTAATCACTTTTTCTTTTCACATTTACATTGAGCAGATATCTGAAACCCTGGGTCTGTTTTCCCTTTACGATTCAACTATGTCCTAGATTTCAATTTCCAAGTGCTCAGAAGAAAGCTTTTGACAGATGCACCCAAGTAGTTAGGGGTATTTCAGCGGTATACGATGGGCTGGGGATGAGAGAATGTGTTATCTCCACAGTGCAGACAGGGGCTGGAACTAATCCAAATGATCCTGGGACGTCCTAAGACTCGCAGAATCTCAAACAGTTCAGCCCGACACTGTGCAAGTCTCCCAGGTTGGAGGATTCGCTGAGAGCTGTAACTCTCCTGAGGGACAGGATACAGCTCTTGACTTAAACTGGGCAGCCCGGAGGTGTGTCGCAGCAGCTTCTCCATGACGGCCATGGAGATGAGGTTTCCCCGCAGGCTAAAGAACATGAGCTGGGAGCAGCGGCTCAGGGGCGGCAGGATGGTCTCGAGGTGAGAGTCCATGATCCCACATTGCTCTAAATACAGTTCCTGGAGGGTGGCTGCAACTTTCTCCAACAGAACCGGGAGGAGCTCAGGACTAGAGTAGGTCAGGGTGATGCCACTCAGATCCAGGCCCTTTAGCTGACTGATGTTCGGACACTGAGACAGATGGCTCAAGTCTGAATCCGAAAGGAGGCAGTGAGTTATTGCAAGGTTGTCCAAGGGGTTTGTCAGACACCTGGGAAGAAACAGAGCAATTAGGTCTTAGAAACTGGGGTGGAAAGTGAACTTAAGGTGGGAGACAAGTGATCTGCCCAAGGCTAAGTTTGGTCTCACCATCTGATAATGATCAATACCCAGAATGCGCAGTCTCATTTTATCCTGAGTTCTTTCACCTTCTTTGTGTGACTGGATCAAGTCCACAGAACCCTGAAAGCCTTCTTTCCTCATCTGCTAAAAGGGTACAACATACTCCACTTTCTTCTGAGGATGAATGGAGATAATGGAATGCACTAGAACATGCTCAGAAGAGAGCCTGACACCATGTGTCAATCAAGAGTGGGCATCACTGAATTTTAATAGTACGTGACATCCCTAAAACTCTTCCTACTCAGGCTTCCTTCAGCCCATGCTTGGGCCACAGGCACCCATAACTCAGGCCAGGTGAGGCTTCTGGGTGACATGCATAGTGGACCAACGTGGGCAAGATCTCACGACATCAGCTGGGGTTGCCGGTCTACAGGGCCTTAGTTACATCCCTGCATCATCTGCAAACCATCTTCCAATTATTATTATCCCTTATGATCCTGCTCTATTACCATCATCTCCAGAATCACGCATTTTCCATATATTAAGTACCTTATCTGGAGCAAAAAACAACCTTTTACAGACAGGGAATCTGAGACAGGCTCAATGTGGTCACAGAACTGATGAGCACAGAGCTTCCATTTAGAAATGTTCAGGCCTGGTGGAGTTTTCATTCTTTAAGGCCCCCTATTTTCCTAAGTCATCTAAACAAAGATATCTCTTCCTAAAGAAGAAATCACATACTCACACCCACTAGATCCTAGCCTCTAGTCTATATCTTCCTAGCATGGCATCCCTTTCCAGAGCCCCTATCCCAGTTTGGGTCCCTACCTTGATTTGTATGGTTATGTGATACCACACTTCAGATAGAGCAGCAAAGCAGACAGTGTGTTTCACATTCTAGTGTCGTGTTCATCATTACCTGGTCAGTGGTGCACACTCACCTGAGCATCTCATCCAGACAGCCTTCAAGGAAGGAGGGAGATTCCATGCAGAGATCCCGGAGGCGGTGCAGCCTGAGGAACTGAGAGGTAATTTGGACCACGTGCTGCTGTTCCTGCTCGTCAAGTGCAGAGACGTGGATGTGAGAGAGAAGGAGTCTCTGCACTTTATTCATCTGGCCCAGGAGAGGAGCAAACACGGCCAGGGTGGAGAGATGCCAGGTGCAGTTCACTTGCACCTCCTGGATGCAGTCCAGTTGCACCATACTCAGGACCTTCATAATATTTTCCATGGGCATTGAAAGTATCTTCAGTTTCTTACAGCACAGGTGTATGGAAGCTTTCCTCTCCTCCACCCACCTGATGAGGTAGGTGAGGAATCTATCCATGGTCCTTTCTTTGAGGTGAAGTTCTATGAACACCACCACGGGAGCCAAGGACTGCTCTGCCCTTGACCTGTCCTCAGCCACTTGTGCCATCAGTGAGCTTGAACATCCATGGACCCTGTATCCAGACCACATTCTCCAGAAGTCCTGGCTGGTATTTCTTAAATCCAGCACCCGCAGTTTGCACCTCCTGTGGGAAACAGCAGATTGGCAGCGATGGCTTAAGATCCACACATAATGAAACCACAGTCTCAGCATTTAGGCAGCACTCGTTTCCCACCCGAGCTTTTACTTCTCATCCCTGACATCACCTGCTGCCTTGCCCTCTTCTTCCCTCTCCGCCTCACCTTCCTCCATCTTGTTTCCCCTTCCATCCTTCCTGGTTCTCCACTTCTAGTACCTTAAGCATCACTAGAAAGATGTGGGGATATGTTCCTTCAGGTGCCCTTTCATCTTAAGTACTCCTACATTTCTGGAAGGCATTTCCCAAAGTGAACTCAGCAATGGCCAAGGCCTCTGAGCCTCTTCATTTGGCATCATCAGAAGCCTCTAGTCCATCAACCGTCCATCCACTCTTATGACACCAGCTGCCTCTCAAGGATGTCTAGGACTCTACCAGGATACCTGGATCAGACTCACCTGGGGCGATCCTGCTGGGCAACTAGGACATCAATACCGTCCAACACTGCTTGTAAGGTCCCCCGGTGAGGCGTCTGCATCAGACCCCCCAGAGGCAGGCGGACAAAGGGCCAGGCTTGCACCATGGCCTTCAGGGCCTCACTGTGTCTCCCATAGAAGGCCAAAATGAACAGTGGTGGGAAGAGCTCGGTGGGCAGATACTCCACAATGGAGATGACTGAGGTCTTATCCCTCAGCAGGCTCATTCCCGCCAGGCCCAGGAGTCTGGGTGGGTTCCAGACACTCATTCTGACTCTGCTCCAAAAGGAATCCTGTGGAAACTTGCAGGGAACAAGGCATCTTTCTCAGTCAAGCATGAGCACCCCTTAATCTGTCTTTTCACCCTGCAGAGGAACAAACTCATAGCCAAATCACTGCGCCCACAGTAGTGGAAAAGCCTCTGTTTAGCAGAATTCTGCTCTAGTCTCTGTGGGCACAAATCCATAACGCTGCCTCTACAGGAACCAGAGCAAGCCTCCTTCCAAGGAGGTAGAAAACCAACGACTTGTCCATTCATTTCCGTTCACTACTTTGCTTAATTGTATTGCACTGGGAAGTGGGTACCACGAGCCTGAAGGCTGATCCTAATCTTTTTGGTGAAAATTTTTAGAAAATCGCTTAGGTCCCTAAAACTATGGGAATAAGAGCATTATGTGGCCCAACACAGCCTCCATCCATAATTCCCACTGTTAACTTGGGCTGGAAAAGATGAAGGACATACACCTAAAATGAAGGCTCTTTTGTGTACAGACTAAATATTGTAAATGTCAAGAAATAAAATTCTAAACAGTTAGATGTTTTCATTAAAAGGAAAATCTTCTTGGTTAAGATAATTAAAAATGATATAAACCAAAGGACAAATCAAAATGTTGAGAGCGAGGCAAAACTACACTGAGAGGCAACACCAAAGCATTAAATTTGTTCATCAGAAAAGAAATAACTAAAGATACCCCTCTCCCTGCCATCCTGAGCTACATGGCACAGTTCAAGACCAGCTGACCATACATAAGAGGAGAGTGTCCTTGACTGAGGTCTATAACTTACCAGCTCTGATGTGGTTGGCAGGGTGCTCAGTCCCAAGACCAGGTGGAGAACCCAGACAGTGACTCCAGAGGAAGAAGTTTCTGCATCTCTTCTTTGATGCCCGAGGCTTTTATAGGCCTTTCTAGTCATGTCTTCCCCATTTCCAACTACTAACAACCAATCAGAAAGCGATGCCTGATTAGATTCCAGACTGTCCATCAGGTTAATCATGATTGGATCTTCGCCTACATCCTGATGAATTGATTGAATCTGATTTTCATTCAGGAGGGAATAAATGGGGGTAGGGGATTCAAGGACTCAATCTTTGATTCACTGCACAAACATGGATTGAGTTTTCCTAATAGGGTCAGTTATAGCCATGGGTGTGGGAAGAGATTATTGGTTCCTGATATTGGACAGAAACAACAAAACTAGAAAGCACCATTGTTGGAGAATCTTTGCGCAGATCAAACTCATCAAGATGTCCAACAATTAAAACATTATAAAAATATGGTGATGTCATTCCCAAAGGAAACAACATAAACTTCTATCTGCATCAAGTTGTCACTTAGGTGTTATATAAGAAACATAGCAGATCATGAGCCTATTCAGGGAGCAAGGGAAATGCAATGGGGGATCTGCTTGGCACTCGGGGCTTAAGTCAGGGCTTCTCTGAAGCAGGTCAGGTCAAAATCACAATAAGAAGGAAGGGCGGGGACTGGGCAGTGTAGAGCTGGACATTCCTAAAGGGACACTGTGAAGGAATCAAGACAGTGTATAGTATGGGTATATTCTTTTTCTCCTGGGAAAATGGAGACTAAAAGACTTTTCTCTGGGTGGAGTTTAGAAATTAAAAAGGGAACCAGTGTTTGTTTGAGGTGTTTCCTCCCAGAAAGATGGGATCAGCACAACAAACTGGCATGAAAAGATTAAATATGAGAATGTGAGCAGAGGGAGAGGCTGGGAGCCCCGGGAAGTCAGACATTTCCAAGACTGAGAGCCACAGAGGGTGGGCACTGTGGGCTGTTCGGGAACTTGGATACAAGGGGAGACATGAACGTGGATAAGGTGCACCAAACCCTGTCCTCATCGTGGTGGCTGCTACCAGTAAACATTTTCTTTTAGGTTCTTCCCACAGAGGATGCTCCCCAATGGCAATTAGCCGCAGCCATTTTCCTGGGGGCTTGGTAGCCAAACCATAATCCCATTGGCCCCTTTCCACGCATATTATGATAATTATTATTTCCTCAAAATTAGGAAAGTTCAGCAGAAACTCTGACCAAAGTGACACCATTAGGCACAGAAATAAAATTCTGCTCTTCTCACGTTAAGCACTCTTCACAAATACCAACACTTTCCCTACAAAGTTCAGAAGCTATATTTGGTTTTTAAGGATCTGCTCATGGGTGACTCCCACCCCGGGCTTCATCACATGGAGATTTTTTTCCAGTTTCAGGATACAAAGAAAGTGTGACCCTCCCTCCACCCCTAAGAGTTCTTCATGCCTTCCTTTCCTCCATTCACTGTGATGTCCAAGTAATTCAATTATAAAACAGCCAAAGAAGGCTAGGAGTTTTGAAGAGTGTTTTCCACCTTGATATCTTTCCGGAAGATTCCTTTCACCACATTCCTGCTATGGGTATAAATGCCTTGTGCATAAAATTGGGGTAAACTGGATTGTACTCAATAGGTATTTTAACTCCCAGGCCACCAAACCCCTTTATTAATAAGCTGCAATAGAGTGAGATTAGTAACAATGATCATCATAAACCTCTCTGTTTATTGAACACAACGTGGCAAGCAACGGTGTCAGCACTTTCTATCCACTACCTCGATTAACCTTCACAGGAAATGAAAGGTTCACTGCTCCTTCTCCATTTTTAGCCTGGTGGACCTGGGTCTGGGCTTGGGATAGAAACCTGCCCACTTCCATCCAGTGAATAACTGGTAGATTCCCTCATGTGAGGGGTTCAGAAGGTCCCCTGAGTGTTAGGAAGGACTGACTGACAGACTTCACATGATGTCAGTGGAAAGGGGGAAACTGTAGACTCCAAGCTGGGGATGTTTCCCAGTTTCTGTGAAATCGAAGGAGGTAGGAGGGGTCAAAGTGTTGGAATGTTCTAGAAATTATAAAAGCCCAGCCCTCTCCCTTCCCCCTGAGTAGAGGGGACCTCCTCTGTCCAACTCCACACAGAGCCTGTTTGCTCAGGGGACATACTGGGCGGCGAGGAGGAGGGAGCACATGTGCACAGAGGTGCCGTCCTTCCCACCCAATTCGGGGCCTGCAGGACGCCTGGGGTCTGGTGAGAAGCCTGGATTTGACATTTCTACCCTGTACTGATTGCCTGTTTCATGACCTTGTTTGCTGCCCAGGTCGGAGCAGCTCCCTGAGCCCATCAGGGGGTTGTCCTTCCCGCTTCTCCAGTCACACGATCCCAAGTGACATCCTAAAACATTGCTCCAGGGTCTTTGCTCAGGGGGTTAGCATATTTCTGTGCAACCAGTTCCCCCTCCCAGCATGAACTGACTCGGCAGCCCTCTCTTTCTGCAGCCCACCAACATCACCTCTCCGGGAACCTGGAGCCTGGTTACAATGCTGGGACACACTTCCAATGGGATCAGCAAAAATCAAGTACTTCTTTTCTAATTCCTCTGTGCTATTTTGGACAAATTGACTAACCCCAATGCATAGAGTTCCCTGTTGCATCTCTGGATCCATCAAAGCACCCAGGAATGCTGGGGGGCGACACATCCTGGGTTACAGAAGAGGACCCTGACTCCTCTGGTCTTCCTAGACATGACAGCTGGTGGGAGGCCTTAGGGACCAGTCCCCTGCAGAGGCTCTCCCCTTTGTGGCTCTCTTGGTCCAGCACTTGGGCTGACAATGTTCTCCTCAGGTTCAGTAAGTTTTTTTTCTCTCCCAACTCAGATCTCTTCTTGCCCTGAAATGTCTCACTCTCTATGCCTTTTTAAAAGTCCAGCTGTCTGTGTTGGCCCCCCTTGCCTGCTCCCCCAGTACTCAACAGGGTCTGGTTCCACTTTAGATCCACTAATATCTTGCTATAAACAAGGAACTGTTGCTCTTTCTTCCTCATCAATAAAGACTTGATGACAACATTCCCCTGGGTCCAGGCAATTAATCCCAAAGGACAGGCTTGTAGAGACATGGTGGGTGGGGCAGATGTCTGGGACTCTCTCCAGGTGGAATTGGGCCACAGGGAATGAAGGAAAGAAGAGAGAGGAGTGCAGAGAATGTCCAGAGGAGCTGCTGTAGGGCCCCGAATGAGCGGGGGAGTAGAGAAATGGCAGCCTAGCAGGAGACCATGTCCTCTGGCTCTCACAGGACTGTGTCCCATCAAGTCTGGGGACTTGTGTCTGAGGCCACTGCGGACACTGAGGCCCTGGATTGGGGGCTGTGAGTTCCCAGGGTCTGGATTGCTTTGCCCTGACTGACATTAGGCTCCAGTGGCTGCTCTCGCACTCACCGCAAGGGCACAGTGTCTGGCCAGCGAAGAGTCTGGAGAGAGAAAGAGCGGTGGGCATCCAGTCTGGGTGCAAGTACCAGGGACAGGTTAGGAGGGAAGGCGAGGATCCTCACCTTGACATATATGCCAGGGGAAGGGATGCGCTTTGGAAATTTTGCAGTTTTGTCTCCTCACTCATCACAGCTTCCAGACTTTGAGAATTGTGTTTTTCAGGAGAAAATAAGAAATAATGAAGTCTGTTACTGTGTCTCCGTCATCCAAATGATAGCAAATTGCCTACTTTAATCCTTATGAAGGTCATAGGAGATGAAAGTCAAAGCAGTACCCATTGCTTGTCCAGCACAAATGAAGGAGGAGCGCAGGGACCTGTACTGGCCTCCCTCTTGTGGGAAAATCTTCTAACGTCCCGGGCTGACGACCGGCAGGAGCTTCTGGTGGTGGCGGTGGGTGGGGGGAGGGCTCTGTGGACAAGTTCACTGGGTTGTCTCCAGCACATGTGACACAGCCTAATACTCGTACCCAGTATTGCCCTCTCACTTTTCTCCTTGATTCATTTAAAAGTATTATTTAGGGCTTCCCTGGTGGCGCAGTGGTTGAGAGTCCGCCTGCCGATGCAGGGGACACGGGTTCGTGCCCCGGTCCGGGAAGATCCCACATGCCACGGAGCGGCTGGACCCGTGAGCCATGACCACTGAGCCTGCGCGCCCGGAGCCTGTGCTCCGCAACGGGAGAGGCCACAACAGTGAGAGGCCCGCGTACTGCAAAAAAAAAAAAAAAAAAAAAGTATTATTTATTCTTCTTGTAACTGAAAATTTGTACCCTTTGACGTATTTCTCTCCATTCCCTCTGGCCCACCCCCTGTCAACCACCATTTTATTCTCTGTTCATGAGAAATTGATTTTCTTTTCCTTTTTTTGAGCCTACATATAAATGATACGATGTAGTATTTGTCTTTCTCTCTCTGGCTTACTTCACTTAGCATAACGTCCTCCAAGTTTATCCATATTTTCACAAATGGCAGAATTTCCTTTTTATGGCTGAATAATATACCAATATGAACATATACAACTTTTCCTTTATTCATTCGTCCATCAAAGGACTTTTAGGTTGTTTCCATATTGTGGCTATTGTGAATAACGCTGCAGTGAACATGGGTGTTCAGACGTCTCTTCAAGGATCTAGTACACTCACAGTGACCATAGTTAATAATATAATATTGTATATTTAAAATTTTCTGAGAGTAGATCTTCTAAGCATTCTCACCACACACACACAAAAAGAGTTAACTATGAGGTTGTGGATGTCTTAATTATCTTGACCTTGGTAATCATTTCACAGGGTATACGTATATCACATCACCACATTGCACAGTTTAAATATCTACAATTGTATTTGTCACTTATCATTCAATTAAAATGTGTTTACTGAGTATATACAGTGTACCAACTGCTATTCTGGGTATCAGGGAAACAGCCAATTAATGTGATATGTCCCACTACCATGTTATCTCATATGTACGGACTTTACATTCTATTGAGACAGACAAAAAACACATAAGCTGAAACATGAATTTAATACAGGCAGATGTGTACCTAGACCACAGTAGTGCAGGAACGCAAAGGGACTAAAAAAGAGCCCTTCCCAATGTGCAACACTGGTATACTTACTGTTTTGAGCTGTAGGCGATCAAGACACAGCAGACTGAAGCAAAGAAAACCTTTTACCTCTCTCTGAACTACCTAAAAGAATTTAGAAAGGGGGCCTGGGCCAGAGAGAGAGCTATTATCAAGAGATAACTTTATCTGAGTGGTGTATCTGTACGGCAGGACAAACATCTAATTACCAAACAAATTACTAGCTCTTCTGTGAATCACATTCTTCCCCATTGAAGACCTGGCACTCTCTCCCATCCCGTGTCCTGAGATCACTCATGAGCCTCAATTGTTTGGCTTCTCCTTGGGTTTCACTGCACTTGTCTGACTCCTGTAGGTTTGTAATTAATTTTGTTCTGTTTTTCTCTGATTAACTTGATTCTTATACCAGCTGAAGAACATTGAAGGTTACAGAAAACATTTTTCCTCCCCAATAAAAATAAACATGCAAACTGAAGCTACAGCACAATCTTAATAATCAAATAGTAATAGTAAAAATCAATAATCAATAGTAAATAATCAATAATCTTAATAATCAATAGTAAAAATGATGATTATTACGTAACCTTTAGAAAAGTTAAGAACTCACTTGATGTAGTTATAAATATATATATAAATGTAAAAACAGTAAAAGGAATATTTATTTAGTATGCTGGATTTTAAAACTTTGAGAATTAAAGTGCTGTATTTCTTTGTAATAAACTTATCAAGAGTAGTATGAGCAGGGCCTGCCTTCTTCCCATGGCATAATTGTCAACGGGGAGCCAACATCGTTTCTATGTAAATTTCTTTGTAAATTGTCATCCTCCTTTCTAAGTTTGTATCAGCCCCCAACATTTGATCCTTCATCCTTCTGACATCATGAAATTCCCGGAGAGTTTCGTTAGTCTGAAATTTCCAGCCCGTGTCACTTCCTCGGGGGCTTCTTCATCTTCTCTTCAGATGCTTTCCTCCTTCCTGCATCTCTGGGAGAAGAGGGGTGTGAGCCTGAGAGGAACAGAGACCATGGAGAGAGGGTTGCCCTTGACTGGTTCAAGGTCACATGCAAGAAAATGGAGGGAGCAGGGTCTGAATTTACGTGCCTTTTATCCACATAAGGCACCTCACCAGGTTGTCTCCCTGTGAAGGTTGGCTCCTTTGAAGGAGAAAGGGCTCTAGTCACCAAGTGGCTGGAACAGCAGGAGGGAAATATTCTTACCAGTATTAGTGTGGTGTATCTGACCAACCAGAATAATATATATTGTATATTATTCACATTTTCTTCATCATCCATTGACAAGCACTTAGACTGTTTCCATATCTTGCTACTGTGAATAATGCTTCAGTGAACATGGAGGTGGAGATATCTTTTTGAGACAGTGACTTCATTTCCTTCCCAGAAGTGGAATTGCTGGATCAAATGGTAGTTCTATTTTTTATTTAAAATTCACCTCTATGCTGTTTTCCATACTGGCTGCACCAAACTACATCCCCAACAACAGTGCAGGAGGGTTCCCTTTTCTCCACACCCTCACGTCACTCATTATCTCTTGTCTTCTTGGTAACAGCCATTCTAAATTTTGTGAGGTGATATTTCATTGTAGTTTTGATATGCATTTCCCTGATTAGTGATGCTGAGCATTTTATCAAGTACCTGTTGGCCATCTGCATGTCTTCTTTGCCAGAATGATATTTAGTATGAATTGTGAGGTCAGAAACATGCAGTCCCCTGCAAATAGGCAGAATGTAGAGAAATATGGGATGCAGGTGAACTTGAAATGTGTTTTGTGTAGGATGAGGCAAACCAGGCAGAAACTTGTGGTCTGGGGTAAGAGGGTAACTCCCCCTGGAGGCCTCTCCATGGAGGGACCCAAGAGACTCTGTTCCAATCCCTTGGCTCTGACCCAGGCCACACACCTAGCCTGGTGGTGCCTGAACTAGTCACCTACACTGCAATTTTATTGTTGTGGATTACTCTTGGGACACACATTCCCTCCTGGAGCACCACCAAAACAGCAATTCAACAAAAGTCACTGGTCTTGGGAAGTAAATTATGCCCCCTGAACTTATTAATAGAAGCACAAATCCTCGTCTCTATAACTGAAACTTCATCCTCAGCACTCCTAGATCTCACTGTGCACAGTCATTGAGGCCACCTCAGAACACTTCTCATCCATGTTCTCAGGACACAGTTCTTCAGACTTTGGAAAAGTGGACACATGAGGAGTGATGGGATGCTGCAACATTGCTGGTGAGTCAGCCCCAAACTCCCATCCTCCATTCCTGTTAGCGTCATTGAACCCCTGTGTAGTATTCTGATGACACCTCTTTTTTCAGGAGCCCCTCATACCAGCCTCTGTCCATTGAAGAGAAGAACCTGCAGGAAGAAGGTGACTTAGAGCCCAGGACCCAGGATGTGGTTGACAACTAACCAGACACAGCCCAGTGTGCTCTCCTGCATAGACATAAATGCTGCTCTGATGGAAGGTTCTGGAGAAGAGCTTTAGGTCCACCTTGAGGTCAACTGCTCTCCAGTTCCAGCTCTATTTCCATAACCCCAGCAATCTGACACCATTCCAGAGGGGACTGAATTAGACGTTCCTCACTCAGTAACACTCTTGGTCTTCTTCTAAGCTTTTGCTCTTCCAAGGCCTGTCCCTAGTCCAGTGTGCTATCCTCTCTCATCTGGCTACCTCTGGGCTTCACCCCTTGCCCAGTTGTCCAGAAGATCTTGGGTCTCCAGCCAGAAACTAACATAAACAGATGTAAAGATATACCATGTTCATGGATTAGAAGAATCAATATTGTTAAAATGACCATACTTCCCAAGGCAATCTAGGAATTCAGCGCAACCCCTATCAAAATAACAACAGCATTTTTCATAGAACTAAAATTATTTTAAAATTTGTACAGAAACAGAAAAAGACCACAAATAGCCAAAACAATCTTGAGAAAGAAGAACAGAGTTGGAGGTATCATGCTGCTGCTTTAGACTACATTGCACAGATACACTAATCAAAACAGTATGGTACTGGCAAAACAAACAAACAAACCCAGAAACATAAAAATAGGGAACAGAATAGAGAGCACAGGAAAAAACCCTACACACTTATGGTCAATTGATCTATGACAAAGGAGGCAAGAATATACAATGGAGAAAAGACAATCTCTTCAATAATTGGTGCTGGTAAAATTGGACACCTACATGTAAAAGAATGAAATTAGAACATTTTATAACACCATACACAAAAATAAACAAAAAATGGATTAAAGACCTAAATGTAAGGCCCAAAACCATAAAACTCCCAGAAGAAAACTTAGGTGGAACACTCTTTGACACAAATCATAGCAATATTTTTTTTTGATATGTCTCTTAAAACAAAGGAAACAAGAGCAAAAATAAACAAATGTGCCCTAATTAAACTTAAAAGCTTTTGCACAGCAAAGGAAACCATGGACAAAATAAAAAGACAACCTGCTGAATGGGAGAAAATATTTGCCAATGATATGACCAATAACGAGATAATATCCAAAATAACATACAAACAGCTGATACAACTCAACAGCAAAAAAAAAAAAAAAAAAAATGGGCAGAAGACTTGAATAGACATTTTTCCAAAGAAGACATACAGATGGTCAACAGTCACATTGAAAGATGTTCAGTGTTGTTAATCATCAGGGAAATGCAAATAAAAAACACAATGAGATATCATTTCACACCTGTCGGAAGGACGATCATCAAAAAAACCACAGATCACAAATGTCGGCCAGGGGTGGAGAAAAGGGAACCCTCATACACTGTAGGTGGGAATGTGAATTGGTGCAGCCACTGTGGAAACCAGGACAGAGGTTTCTCTAAAAACTAAAAATATAACTATCATATGACTCAGCAATTTCACTACTGGGTATATACCTAAAAACCCCAAGTACAATAATTCTAAAAGATACACGCATCCCAATGTGCACAGCAGCATTATTTAAAAAGCCAAGATATGGAAGCAGCCTAAGTGTCCATCAACAGTTGAATGGATAAAGAAGTGGTATATTCCACACGCACAATGGAATACTACTCAGTCATAAAAAAGAAAGAAATTTTAACATTTGCAACAACATGGATGGACTTGGAGTGTATTATGTATAATGAAATGTCAGACAGAAAATATAAATACTGTATGACATCACTTATATGTGGAATCTGAAAAATAAAATAAACTAGTAAATATAACAAAAGAGAAACAGACTCACAGATACAGAGAACAAACTAGTGTTTACCAGTACGGAGAGGGAAGGGAGAGGGGTAAGATAGGGTTAGGGGATTAAGAGACACTAAATACAATGTATAAAATAAATAAGCGAGGAGTATATATTGTACAGCACAGAGAATATAGCCAATATTTTATCATAATAACTATAAAAGTAGTATAAACTTTAAAAATTGTGATTTAGTATGTTGTACACCTGAAACTTATATAACATTGTACTTCAACTATACCTCAATTAAAAAAAAAAGTAAAGCAGCTCAGCCTACTGATAGAAGCACTGGAGGATGATTTGAAATCCAGTGACATTGTCTTTCCCCCTTTTTGCTAATTAAAAAAATAGAATATAGTGGTGAGCTTGACATAAGTTGAGGAACATTATCTTCTAAGAGGATGAAATGGATAATTCAGGAACAACAGGGCTATATACAGGGAGAAAGCATTGAGAAACCAAAGAGAAGCTTTGGGGAGTACAAGGATTTTTATTACTCTATGGTTGGCAAGAACAGCAAAACATTGGAGCAACCTAAATTTACATAAGGAGACAAAGTGTTAAAATATGGGCCATTCATTTTATGGACTACTATATGCCCGCTGATATGAAGAGGACTGATCCTTAAGACACACCCTTAAACGTAAAAAAGCAAGATGATCTGAATCACTAAGACACCGTTTCTGTAAGGGAAGCTGAACCAGATGTTAGCACATGCAAAAATAAATGTACAGAGAGTCAGAGAGAAGTCTGGAAAGTACACTAAACTGAACACTCTGGAGAGGGGCCTGGGATGAAGAGGAAGTTCAGGGGAGATGTTTCTTCTCTCTGTATTGTTGGGATGTTTTACATTGAGAGTATAGTCCTGTCTTACTTGGGCAAAACCAACAAAAGTATGGGAAACAAACAAACAAACAAAAGTATGTGAAACAAATGAAGGTTTCTTTTGTTACTGAGCCAAACTCGGGTCCACTGATCTGTGTGCAGTGAAGCCAATCTACTGATACTGAGAGGGATGAAGGAAAGTGTAGCATTTATTGCAGGCACCAAGCAAAGAACGGGGGCAACTGTTGCCCAAAAGACCCTAATTCCCTGATGACTTTCAGGAAAAGATTTTTAAAGACAGGGTGAAAGAGAGTGTTGTAGGGTGTGTGATCAGCTCATGGACATTCTTCTGGTTGTTGGTGATGAGGTAATCAGGAATAGATATCATCAAGCTTTTGCTTCCACCCCCTCTGGTCTCTATGTGCTTGTAGCAGCCTGGAGTTCACTTCATTCAGTGTTTTCAAAGTAGCTCAAGGATATGGCTCAGAATGTTATCTATAGCCCTTGAGGAGGAACTAAAGGTCTTTGAATTTGTTTAATGGCTAAGCTATTATTATTTTGTCCTGCTTGATTATTTTCCTTTGTTTCTGCATTTTATCATATTTTCTGTTTATTCTTTGGAACTCAGGATAGGCCTAGGAGAATAAAGGTTTTCTACAAACAAGAGGCAGGTGCAGGACATGAGGGGGAGTCTGTCCTGGGAAGGGCCCATAGGGTTCTGCTCAGTTACACTTCCAAGTACAACTTATATGTCCAAATGCATTGACCACAAGTGCTATTTCTTCCGTATCCAATTTATTTGTTATTGGTAGACAGTTAGTGTTGACTTTCCCCAAATGTGCATTTCAGTGCAAAATAACGTTTGGCTATAAACTGTTGTTAAATATGTCCATGCACCCACAGTTATAAGCATTTACTGCCACACCAGGCTTCTTGTTCAGCTGCAGGACCACAGGGTGATAGAGACACAGTCCCTGTACTTTATGAGACTATTAATGTTGTTGATGAAAATTCAATTAACTCTCAAGTTAAGAAGAAAAAAAAGGGAATTTTATTTGAGCCAGACTGAGGATTATAACCCAGGAAGCAGATTCTCAAAAAGCCCTGGGAACTGTTCCATGTGTTAGACGTCAAAGGCATAGTCATATACATTTTTGAGTCAAAGGATCACACATCAAAATGACATCCTGATGTTTTACATGAAGTTCACCAAGGATACATAGTCCAGGTAAGCACGTACAAAGTGAGCAGCAAGTCACCATGAACCCCTACAGAGCTGGGAAAGAGCACTGTTCTTTTAAGAAGTTACATTGCTGGCATCAGAAGAAAAAAAATTGATCTTTAATGTTGAGCAGGCGCTCCCATCTTTGAGGAGCTCATTGCATATTAGGCAGGCAGGAGGCCCAGACAAACACAGAGAGAGACTTTTCTGTTTAATGTTTTTCTTGTCCTGCCTTAAAATATAAGTTTTATTTCATCATTGTCTAACAGGTAAGTTTGTCAACAGAAAAAATTGTAATACGTACCCTTTTCGTATGATCCAGCAGCCTCGTTCCTTGGTATCTATCCAAATGAGTTGAAAACGTATGTCCAAACCAAACATGCACATAGATGATTTTAGCAGCAAACCAAAGAAGCAAGAAAGCTGTCCTTCAGTATATGAGTGAGCAAATAAACTGTGGTGTATTCAGACAAGGAATGGGATCAAAACATGAAAAGACATGGAGGAAACTTAGTAAGTGAAAGAAGTCAATCTGAAAAGGCTACATACTGTATGAGTCCAGAAATATGAAATTTTTTCTTTTCTAAAAATTTTTATTGAAGCATACATGATTTACAATGTTGTGTTACTTTCTGCTGTACAGCAAAGTGAATCAGTTCTACATATACATATATCCACTCTTTTTTAGATTCTTTTCCCATATAGGTCATTACAAAGTATTGAGTAGACTTCCCTGTGCTATAAAGTGGGTTCTTACTAGTTATCTATTTTATATATAGCAGTGTGTATATGTCAATCCCAATCTCCCAATTTATCCCTCCCCCACCTTTCCACCCTGGAAACCATAACATTGTTTCTTACATCTGTAACTCTATATGACAATTTGGAAAAGGCAAAGCTCTGGGGAAAGCAAAAATATCAGTGGTGGCCAGGGACTGGGGGGTGGAAAAGATAAATAGACAAAGCAAAGAGGATTTTTTAAAAAAATATTTATTGGAGTATAGTTGATTTACAATGTTGTGTTAGTTTCAGGTGTACAGCAAAGTGAATCAGTTATACATATACATATAGCCACTCTCTCTCTCTCTTTTTTTTTTTTACATTTGTTTCCCATACAGGCCATTGCAGAGTATTGAGTAGAGTTCCCTGTGCTATACAGCAGGTTCTTATAAGTTAGGACAGTGAAAATAGGCCATATGATGCTACACTAGTAGATACATGCAACTATACATTTGTCAAAACTCATAGAACATACAACCCTAAGAGTGGACCTTGGTGTAAACGATGAAGTTTGGTTGATAAGGATGTCTCAGTGTAGATTCATAAATTATAACAAATGTACTCTTCTGGTGGGAGATTTGGATATCCAGGGAGGCTGTACACGTAGGGGCAAGAGACAAATGGGAACTCTCTGTACTTTCTGCTCAATTTCACTGTGAAACTAAAACTGCTCTAAAAAATAAAGTCTACTTTAAAAAATATAATTGTAATCCTAGCTCTAAAATTTTATTATTGTAAATATTTTTAAAGGAGAAAAAATCTCATTCATTGATCTCTAAAATCAGTTTTCATGTCTTATTTGTCTTGAGACGCCAAAGGAAGTTCAACATTTTTTTAAAAATCCACATGCATTCTTTACAAGTACTAAATTACCTCTATAATTTTCAAAGAAATTTCATGTATTTAATATTCATATAAATGTGCAAATATTTAAACTCAACTAGTATTAACAGGACAGCAAAATTTTTAAAAAGTACTGACGTATACAGTCCTGCTTACAAAACCGATTTATATCCTCCTGTCTGATCTACCAGCTGGTGGCCTAGGAGACCTGAGGCTCAGAATGTCTATCACTAGAGATGAATCCAATCTCTCCTATGCCCTCCCTTCCTCCTCCCTGCACTGGCTGAGAGAGCAGCTTGAGGGAACCATGTTTCATTGGTGTCCACATGTGAAAGGTGTGACCCATTTCAGGCCCTGGGTTTGCTCTCCACCCTGTTGTAAGGAATAGAGGGTAAGCTAGAGGAATGTAGATACTGAGGTTTCCACTAGGAGAGAAAAAGAAGGGAAAGACTCATTTAGTTATCTCTTAGGGTATGCTAGCTCCAGGGCCAAACCCTCAAGTACATTATCTCATTGGAACTTACAAATGTCTAATGAGCTGGGTTTGTATCATTATCTTCCTTTTGCAAGGCAACCGAGGCTTTTGATTAATGTTCCTCCACCCCTATATCCACTCCATCCCTGGAGCACCAACACCCTGGATTTCCCATCAACTCCTTGAGTCAACTTTTCCCCTTCAAACTTTTTTTTTTTCACTTTGAGACAATTTTATATATATATATATATATATATATATATATATATATATATATATATATATGTATATATATTTAACATCTTTATTGGGGTATATTTGCTTTACAATGGTGTGTTAGTTTCTGCTTTATAACAAAGTGAATCAGTTATACATATACATATGTTCCCATATCTCTTCCCTCTTGCATCTCCCTCCCTCCCACCCTCCCTATCCCACCCCTCCAAGCGGTCACAGAGCACCGAGCCGATATCCCTGTGCCATGCGGCTGCTTCCCACTAGCTATCTACCTTACGTTTGTTAGTGTATCTATGTCCATGCCTCTCTCTCGCCCTGTCACAGCTCACCCTTCCCCCTCCCCATATCATCAAGTCCGTTCTCCAGTAGGTCTGTGTCTTTATTCCTGTCTTACCCCTAGGTTCTTCGTGACATTTTCCTTTTCTTAAATTCCATATATATGTGTTAGCATACGGTATTTGTCTTTCTCTTTCTGACTTACTTCACTTTGTATGACAGACTCTAGGTCTATCCACCTCATTACAAATAGCTCAATTTCATTTCTTTTTATGGCTGAGTAATATTCCATTGTATATATGTGCCACATCTTCTTTATCCATTCATCCGATGATGGGCACTACAAATAGAACTACCATATGACCCAGCAATCCCACTACTGGGCATATATCCTGAGAAAACCAAAATTCAAAAAGAGTCATGTACCAAAAGGTTCATTGCAGCTCTATTTACAATAGCCCAGAGATGGAAACAACCTAAGTCCCCTTCAATCTTGTACCCCTGCTGGGTCACCTTTCCTTTTCACATTCACGTTGAGCAGATGCCTGAAACCATAGGTCTGTGTTCTCTTCACAATGCACCTATTTCCTAGGTTTCAGTTTCCAGTGCCCAGAAGAAAGCTTTTCATAGAGGCAACCAACTAGGGAGGGACAAAACAGCAGTATATAATGGTCTTCTCATGACAGAATATCTCATTGCCCCAGCGAGGACAGGGGCTAGAGCTAATCCAGATGGTCCTGGGCCTTCCTAAGTTCCTCATAATCTCAATCAGCTCAGCCTGAAGCTGGGCAAGTCTCCCCAGGTGTAGAATTCTCTGAGAGCTGTAACTCTCCTTTGGGGCAGGATACAGCTCTAGGATTAAACTGGGCAGTCCATCAGTATGACGCAGCACCTTCTCCATGATGGCCATGGAGAGGAGGTTCCCACAAATGCTGAAGGTCCTGAGCTGGGAGCAGTGGCTCAGGGCAGGCAGGATGACCTCAAGTTGACAGTCCATGATTCCACACAGATTTAAGTCCAGTTCCTGGAGCGTGGCTGCAACTTTCTCCAGCAGAACTTGGAGGAGCTCAGGACTAACGTCAGTCAGTGGGACACCACTCAGATCCAGGCCCTTTAGCTGACTGATGTTCAGGCACTGGGACAGATGTTTCAAGTCTGATTCTGTAATCAGACAGTGAGTTATTGCGAGGTTCTCCAAGGGAGTCTTCAGGCACCTGGGAGAGAAACTGAGGAATTAGGTCTTGGAAACTGGGATGGAATGTGACCTCAAGGTGGGAGATAAGTGATTTACCCAAGGCCAAGGTCATTTTGACCATCTGATAACAATCAATACCCAGAAGGCCCAATCTTATTTTAGCCTGACTCCTGTCATCTTCTTTGTTTGGCTGAGATAAGTACACAGAATCTTGAAAACTCTCTCTCCTCATCAGTCAAGCAGGGTACAACATACTGCACTTCCTTTTGCGGATGAACGAAAAGAGTGGAATTCACTAGAACATGCGCAGAGGAGAGCCTAGCACAGAGTCTCAAGAGCGGGCATCACTGAATTTTCATATTTAGAGTTGAAACAAACAAAAAATACTCTCAAATCAGGGTGCCTTTAGCTCACTACTTGAGCCCCAGGTGCCCATATCTCTGGGCCAGATGAGACTGGAGGGAGACATGCACAGAGAACCAACCTGGACAAGATCCCACATCATCAACCGGGGTTTCCAGTCTGCAGGGGCTCAGTTACATCCCTGCATCATCTGCAAACCACCTACCACTTTTTATTTTGCTTTTGGCTCCCCATTCCTTACCACCAGAATCATGCATTTCCCGTATATTAACTACCTAATCTGGAGCACAAGCAACATTTTACAGATGGGGAATTTGAGACAGGCTCACTGTGGTCACAAAACTGTTGAGCACAGAGTTCCTCTAGAAATACTCTGGTCTGAGTTTCTTTCCCCTCTTCAGTGCCCTCTTACCTGTTTTTTTTTTTTAAGTCACCTGAACAAAGACATCTCTTCCTGAGAAAGAAATCACAAACACTCTGATACATCTGAACCCTCCAATCTATAGCTTCCTAGTATGGTGTCCCTTTCCAGAGCCTCTATCGCACTTTGTCCCTCTACCTTGATTTGTGTGGTTATGTGATGCCACACTTCAAGGTAGAGCAACAAAGGAAACAATGCACGTGACGTTCTAGTGTTGTGTTCTCTGTTACTCGGTCAGTGGTGCACACTCACCTGAGCATCTGGTCCAGGCGACCTTGGAGGAAGGAGGGAGATTCCATACGGAGATCCCGGAGGTGGTGCAGCCTGAGGAACTGAGAGGTAATTTGGACAACGTGCTGCTGTTCCAGCTCCCCAAGTGCAGAGACGTGGATGTGGGAGAGAAGGAGTCTCTGCACTTTATTCATCTGGCCCAGGAGAGGAGCAAATGCGGCCAGGGTGGACAGGTGCCAGGTGCAATTCACTTGCACCTCCTGGATACAGTCCAATTGCACCATACTCAGGACCTTCATAATATTTTCCATGGACATTGTAACAATTTTCAGCTTCTTACAGCACAGGTGTATGGAAACTTTTCTCTTCTCCACCCATTGCATGAGGTAGATAAAGAATTCATCCATGGTCCCTTCACTGAGGCAAAGTTCTATAAACACCTCCAAGGGAGCCAAGGGCTGCTCTGTCCTTGACCTGTCCTCAGCCACTGGTGCCATTGATGAGCTTGAGGACACACGGACATTGGATCCAGACCACATGCTCCAGAAGTCCTGGCCAGTATTCCTTAAATCCAGCACCCGCAGTTTGCCCCTCCTGTGGGGGAAACAGCAGATTGGCAGCGATGGTTTAAGATCCACACTGAATGAAACCACAGTCTCAGCATTTAGGCAGCACTCACTTCCCACGTGTGCTTTTACTTCACGTTCCTGACGTCACCTGCTGCCTTGTCCTCTTCTTCCCTCTCTGCCTTTCTTTCCTCCATCTCCTTTCCCACTTCCATTCTTTCTGGTTTTCTACTTCTAGTACCTTTAATCATCACTAGAAGGCTGTGGGGGCATGTTCTTTCAGGCTCCCCTGCATCTTAGGCACTCCTACACTTCCAGAAGGCATTTCCCAAAGTGAGCTCAGCAATGGCCAAGGCCTCTGAGCTTCTTCCTTGGCATCATCAGAAGCCTCTGGTCCATCCCTTGGCTACCTACTCTTACGACACCAGCTGTCTCTTCAACAATGTCTAGGACCCTACCAGCCTACCTGGCAGACTCACCTGGGGCAATCCTTCTGGGCAAGCAGGACATCAAGCCCATCCAACACTGCTTGTAAGGTCCCCACATGAGGCATCTCCATCAGGCCTCCCAGAGGTAGGCGGACAAAGGGCCAGGCTTGCACCATGGCCTTCAGGGTCTCACTGTGTCTCCCATGGAAGGCCTCCATGAACAGTGATGGGAAGAACTCTGTTGGTAGATCCTCCAGAGCAGCAAAGGCCAAGGCCTCATCCCTCAGCAGGCTCATTCCCACCAGGTCCAGGAGTCTGGGTGGATTCCAGAGACTCATTCTGATCTTTTCCAAAAGGAAACCTGTGGAAGCCATCAGAGAACAAGACATCCTTTTCATGCCAAGCATGAACAAGCCTCCATTGTCTCCCCACCCTTCAGAGGGACTTAGCACAGTGGTAGAAGTGCCTCAATTTTCCCCAATTCCACTCTAGTTTCAGCGGACACAAAGCCATAACTCTTTCCCTACTAGCAGCAGAACAAGTATCTCACAAGTACCAAGGAAAAGGAAAGGCAACCACTAGTCCATCCATTTCCACCCACTGCTTTGCTTAATTCATGTCCCAGTGGTAAGTGTGTACCATGAGCCTTAACAATGTCCCTTATGTTTCTTGGGGGAAAACTTTCAGACCATCACTTAGGGCCCCAAAACTATGGGAATAGGAGCATCATGTGGCCCAGAACAGCCTCCATCTTCAATTCCCACAGTTAACTTGGCTGAGAAAGATGAAGGAGATGCCCCTGAAATGAATGCTATTTGCACAAAGTAAATATTTTAAATGCCAAGAAATAAAATTCCAAAGAGATACTTTTCATTAAAAAGAATATCTGTTTGGTTAAGACATTTAGAAATAATATAAACCAAAGCACAAATCAAAGTATTTGGGATTAAGGCAAAATTACACTTAGAGGCAAAACCAAAATCTTAAATCAGTTTATCTGAAAAGAAATAAGAAACCTTCCATACCAAGCTACGTGCCACCATTCAAGACACAGAGATCATGGGTAAGATGAGGGTGTCCTTAGCTGAGGTATGTAACTGACCAGCTCTGATGATATTGGCGGGGTGGTGCTAGGACCTCAGACTCCTCGGAAAATCCAGGAGGTGACTGGATTCTGCAACTCTTCTTTGGTACAGGAAGATTTTATATACCTTTCTAATCACAATTTCCTTCTTTGCAACTACTAACTTCCAATCAGAAAGCATACCTGATTAGATTCCTGACTGTCTATCAGGTTAATCCTGATGGGATCTTTGTCTATCTCAAGAGGAATGGATTGAATCAGATACTCATTCAGGAAAGAGAAAGAATGCAGGAGGGGTATTGGAGTCAAAGACACGTTCCTTGATTCACTCCACAAATATTCATTGGGTTTGACCAATACCAATAGTTATACCTGTGGGTATGAGACAGGGAAGGGGCTATTGATTTGTGATATTGGATAGGAAAAACAAAAATTTAAAGCATCAGTGTTGGGAGATCTTTGGCCATATCACAATTATCAAAATGTCCCAGAATAAAAAGAGCTTCATGAAGGCAGTGGTGTTGTTCCCAACGGAAACACAATAAATCCATCCCTGTATCAAGTGTCACTTAGGTGTTATGTCGGAAACATGGGAGATCATGAGCTGATTCAGGCAGCAAGGGAAGTTCTTTTGGGGATGTGTTTGGTTTTCCAGCCTTATGTCAAGGCTTCTCTGAAGGAGGTCAGGTCAAAATCACAGTGAGAAGGGTGGGGCTGGGCAGCATGGAGCTGGGCATTCTTAAAGGGACCATGTGAATGAGACAAACAGTGGAAAACATAGTTGTTGCTGTTGTTTTCTCCTGAGAAGGGAGAAGATTTAAAGGCTATTCTCTGGGTGGAGTTTAGAAATTAAAAGGGAGTGGCTAAGAGGAGGCAATGTCATCTCTGACGGTGTTTCCTCCCAGAAAGATGGTATCAGCACAGCAAACAGGCATGAAAAGATTAATCTGAGAATGTGAGAAGAGGGAGAGGCTGGGAGCCCTGGGAAGTCAGGCATTTCCAAGACTGAGACCCACTGAGGGTGGGCACTGTGGGCTGTTTGGGAACTTGGAACCAGGGGGAGACATGAACATGGTCAGTCACCAATAACCCTGTCATCCAGGGGCAGCTGCTAAGAAGAGATGTTTTCCTTTAGGTTTTTTCCCCACAGAGGATAATTCCCAGATGGCAAATACCCCCACCCATTTTCCAGGGGTCTTGGAGGCTGAACCATCGTCCCATTGTCCCCTTTCCAAGTATATTTTGATAATTACTGTTTTCTAAAACTTAACTAAGTTCAGCACAGATTCTGATCAAGGTAATAGCAATGGGCACAGAAATAAAATTCTGTTTTTCTCTTCATATTAAGCACTGTTCACAAATACGAACACCTCTTCCAAACAAAATTCAGAAGCTGTATTTGGTGTTTAAGGGTCTGCCACGTTCAGGTATGAGTTCCACCCCAGCTACACCACACAGAGATTCTTTTGAAGTTTCAGGACACAAAGAAAGTTGGAACTTCTCTCCACCCCCAGAATTTTCCGTGCCTCCCACCCCCCATTCCATACAGTGCCCAAACAATTCTTGGATACCACTGGTTGCCAAGGCAAGGATTATTTGAAGATTGTTCTCCACCTTGGTATCTTTCCTGCAGATTCTTTTCACCGTATTTCTACCATGGGTATAAATGGCTTTTACATAAAATTGGGCTAAACCAGATTGTACTCAATAGACTTTTAACTCCCAGGCCATCAAGCACCTTTATTAATGGGTTGCAGTATAGTGAGATCTGCAACAACAGTAATCATAACCATCTCTGTTTATTGAACACAAACTGGGTGAGCACTGGTGCTAATTTTTATCCACTAGTTCAAACATTAACCTTCACAGAGAATCTAGAGGTCACTGCTATCTCTCTGCATTTTTAACCTGGTGGATTGGGGTCTTACTCAGTAGAGGAATCTGCCCACTGCCATGCAGTGAATAACTGGTAGATTCCCTTTGTTCACAGGATCAGAAGGAACCAAGGAACCCTGAGCTGTCAAACAACCTAAATTTTGGAGAGGACGGACTGAGAGACTTCACTCGAATGTTAGTGGAAATCGGGAAAGTGCAGTGTCTCAGGTGGGGATGTTTCTATGGGTTTGCAGCTTCCATGAGATCCAAAAAGACCATTGTTTTATTTTATTTATTTATTTTTGAGGTACGCAGGCCTCTCACTGCTGTGGCCTCTCCTGTTGCGGAGCACAGGCTCCGGACGCGCAGGCTCAGCGGCCATGGCTCACGGGCCCCGCCGCTCCGCGGCATGTGGGATCTTCCCGGACTGGGGCACGAACCCGCGTCCCCTGCATCGGCAGGTGGACTCTCAACCACTGTGCCACCAGGGAAGCCCAAGACCACTGTTTTAAAGTGGCAGGTTGTAACTAATTCTCTGAAGAAAACTCCAGGGATGAAATGGAAAGGTCCAAAGTGGGCAGACTCGAAGTTGAGCCTCTCTGGGATATTTGGGAATTTGCAGGATACTGGGAAGGAGATTTCTTGCCTGAGCAGTAATCAACTATGGGAGCTGTGTCAAAGAAAACCAGAGACAGACACAGGTTTATACAGTAAAGGCGAATTTTATTCAGGATTATTGCAACAGAGGAAAAGATACACCAGTATGCAACTGGTCTCCATTCGCAATACAATGAAGACATTTGGGAATTCACAACCAACAAGCAGGGGGTTCTGTGGCTGGAAAATTATTATGAGGAGACTTCAGTTCTGGAGGAAATCTGGCTAAACCAGTGTAACAGGATTCCTACCGAATCCTGTGATCAGATACCAAGAGTGGGGAGTGAGGAATTTGGATCAGATATTGGAATAGCAGGTATCAAAGGTGTGGATTCTTCTAAAACTGACGAATCAGGGTTCTTCCTAAAGCTGGATTTTACAAGGATGTACACAGATGGGCCTAGCAGAAGGTCAGGAGACTGACTTAGAGTTTTCAAGTGTACATGCCAGTTGAGGGGAGCCATGGGTGCATTGTGCAAATCCTGATGTAGTGAAGAGCTTGGCCAACTTGAGAACAGGAAGAAAGCCACTGAGGCTGGGCAAAGAGGTGCAGGCAGTTCAGGAAGGATCCATCAGAAGATTTTCATGATCTTATTAATTCTTTCCCTACTGGTGAAGAAAGTTAGGGGAAGATTGTTTTATTCTTATATTGTTATTTATTCTGGCACACACCATCCAAGCACACCTGGTATGGTCTGAATGGTGAGGGTTAGCACAGGGTGATACAGCCACCCTCTGTCTATTCCTTCTCAGTTGGTTCTTTTAAGTTTATACAGCTAAATCAACCCTAAGTGCAAATATTTGCTCTTCTCTTTTCCATTGTAAAAGCCTTGACTCTTTTCTTTTTTCAGTTTTCTTTTGGCATATTTTCCTAGAAGATTTTTTCCAGTTTTATTGAGATACGATTGACCTCTTTTTCAGTGTACAACATAATGATTTGATATATGTATACACTGTGAAATTATCACCACAATAAATTTAGTTATCATCCATCACTTCACATAGTTAAAATTTTTTCCTGTGGTGAGAACTTTAAAGATCTACTCTCCTAGCATTTTTTTTCAAGTACACAATACAGAATTGTTAACTTTTGTCACTGTGCTATACATTACATCCCTATGACACATTTATTTTATAAGTAGAAGTTTGTACCTTTTGACCGCCTTTATTCATTTCCCCATAAATCTTTCTTTGACTTGTTTCACTTAACATAATGCCCTAATGATCTGTCCATATTGTTGAAAATGGCAGGATTTTCTTCTTTTTATGGTTTTAATCCTGAATAATATTCATATATATATATGAATATATATGTATTATATATATATTCACATTTTCTTCATCATTCATTGATGGACCCTTAGGTTGTTTCCCTTTCTTGACTAATGTAAATAATGCTGCAGAAGCTTAGGGCTGCAGATGTCTTTTTGAGAAAGTGATTTCATTATCTTCATATATATACCCAGAACTGAAATTGCTAGATCTTATGGTACCTCCATACTGTTTTCCACATTGTCTGCACATTCTTATCTTCCCAGCACAGTGGCTACACAAGGGCTCCTTTTTCTTCACACCCTTATCTCTTATCCTCTTGATAACAGCCATTCTAAAAGGTGTGAGGTGATATCTCCTTGTGGTTGTGATGTACATTTCCCGAGCATCTTTTCAAGTACCTGTTGGCCATCTGCATGTCTTCTTTGCCAGAATGAAGTCAGCAATGGGCAGTCCCCTGAGATTAGTAGAGTGTAGAGAAATACAGGATACAGGTCAACCAGAAGTGTGTTTTTTCTGTAGGATACGGCAAACCAGGTGGAGAATTTGGGGTCTGGGATGGGGGGTAGTTCCCCTAGAGGCCTCTCAACAGTGGGGCTCAAGAGACTCAGTTCCATCCCCTGGCTTCAAGCCAGCCCGGGAGTACCTGAACGGCTCATCTGTTCTGCCCTTTCATTATTGTGCTTTACCCTTGGAACACACACTACCTCCTGGGATGCCACCAAAAAAGCAAATCAACAAAAGTCGCAAGTGTCTTGGGAAGTAAATGCTGTCCCCTGAACTAATGAATAGAAGCACAAGACCTCATCTCTATAACTGGAATTTCCTCCCAAGCATCCCTGGTTCTCACTGTGCACACTCACTGAGGCTGCCTCAGAACTCTTCCCATCCCTGTTCTCAGGACACAGTTCTTCAGATCTTGCAAAATCAGGCACATGGGGAGGGTTGCAAGGTTGTCCTCAGGGCTGTCTCAAATCCCCAAACTCCCATCCCCCATTCCTGTTACCATCACTGACCCTCTGTGTAATATTCTGATAAGGAAGGAGGTGACTCAGTCCAAGACACAGAAAGTTCCTCGATAACTGACCCGGACACAGTCCAGTGTCCTCTCCTGCACAGACATGGGTGCTGGTCTGATGGGAGGCCCTGGAGAAGAGCTATAGGCCCATCCTGAGGCCAACAGCATTCTTGTTCCAGCTCCATTTCCGTAACCCAGAGAGTAGGGCCATCCCAGAGGGGACTCAGTTAGACTTTCCTCTCTGTCTGACGCTCTTGGTCTTCTCCTAAGCTTTTACTCTTCCAAGTCTTTTCCCAAATCTACTATCCTGTCCTCTCTCACCTTTCTTCCTCCAGGTCTCACCCCTTGTCCAGCAGTCTAGATGATCTTGCATCTCCAGCCACCAGGGGACACTGTGGGCCCAGAATTGGCTGCAGTGCAGGGTTCCAGGAGGGAGGCGAGAGAGATTGCATCACCTTGAACTAGGGGGCAGCCAGGGAGTGGAGGCTGGGGTGATGGGGGGAGACTGCCCAGGCAGGGGCTTGTTAGGGGACCCTGGAATTTTGTAAGTAGGGTTGTGACATAACCTGATGGGTGTTTCCCAGCCCCCCTGGTTGCTGTTGGTTAGTGTTCTGGGGGAGTTAACAAGGAAGCAGGGATGCCAGAAAGAGACCCTTGGTGGCTCCTAGCGGCAGATCCTGGCTTGCACTTTAGGTACCTTGGGGACAACTTCAGGGATACTTGGAGGCAGAATCAACAGCACTTCGCTCTTAGAGTGAAGGTGGGGCATGAGGGTAAAACAGGGATTGAGGGACCTCCTAGAGCCTTGTGGTGACTTCTTAAAATTGGGAGGAATGGGAAAGGAGCAGATATGAAAAAAAGGTAAAGAGTCTGCTGGGCCATGTTAGTCTTCAGATGATTACATCATTTTATGAAAAAAGATGAAGTACAGAGTAACACCTGAAATATATATATATATATACACACATATATATATATATATACATATATATATATATATACACATACATACATATATAATCATATATATTCTTATTCAAGAGCTATTTGCAAATGCCTCCCATGGACTTTATATTTATACATGGTGTTGCACTACTGTGGGGTGCAAAGGGGATTATAGGCCCTGCAGTTTCAAAGCCAGGCTCCTGCCTAAGGTCAATCTCTGGCCCAGAAAAACAAAGTCATGTGGTTTCTTGTCTGTTGTCTTCAACGTCACTGTGGGTCAGGTCAGAATGCTATGCAGGACATTTTTTTCTCCATATTAGAGGCTGCTGGGTGGCACTCCAGAAGCCAAATGTGTCCTACAGACACGTTTTGGGACAATGTTTTAACAAATAAGATTTGTGGCCAGAGGTTAAAAATCAAGTTTTGTATCATAATTTACTCCCCAATATCCCTTGAAGAAAAAATCTTAAAAGAAAAATGTAGCATCACTGAACCCACATCCCTAAGGGGCATCACTGGGCATGAACTGCGAGGCAGCTTCCCTGATGTGGGGGCCCGTGCCCTCCAGGTCTCCATGGTCCCTGCCTGCAATCCTTCACTCACCCCCTGCCTGGCCCTGGGTTCTGTGGGGTTTGTGTCTCATGTAGGAAGATGCCCAGGCAATTTGACCTGAGACTGGGAGAGAAGGAAACTGTTCACCTACTCCTGCAGTGGGAAAAGGGTGGGAAGACCCCAAAGTGGGATGTGGGGACCTGGGCTACATAAACTGCATGTATCCAAGTTGTTCCTGCTCCAGTGACTATGGGAACCTTAGTTCAAGAAAAAAAAAAAGAAATCTAGCACAAAATCCAGATTCAGGAGTATATCTGGAAACTCCAGTGAACTGGGGACCTCAGAGACGGCTTCTTTTCAGACAAAGAACCGGAGGCCCAGAGCATGAAATGTGTCAGCAAGAAATGTCTGACCAGAACTGGGACCTCGGAGTGAGCCCCACAGGGTTTGCAGGTCAACACGGCTATGCCTTCAAATTCATGGATGAATTATCTGAGCATTGGCGCACCCGAGTTCACCAACAGCCCCCCAGACGTTTGCCAAGAAGAAATAGAAAATCGCTGGGGGCAGGGGGCAATCAGGTGTTGACTTATTTTCACATCTGCTCCCATAAGTTAGCGCCAATCAGACAGACCCTGATCCCGAAGCCATAGCCACCTGCACATTGGTGTCAAATTGGCCACCAGGGGGCTTGTGCCAGCCAATGGGCTGAACTCTAGGGGGTCATCCAGGCTTGGCTCCTAAGGTGCCGGGCTCCACAGTCAAACCAGCACATCTTGGCAGAGGGACCAGCTGGCAGGTTACTGGACGCTGCTGCAGAGCCGGGCCATTCCCTGGGGCCTGGCTATTTATGCCTGTGGTCTTTGAATGTCAAGAAACAGCTGCTGCCATTTTTGGAGGATTTATTCGGCAACAAGTTCTGGGCTCAGTGTTTGTATCTGAGTTAGAGATCATCATGGTACCCATTCAATAGCGGAAGACATAGATTCAGAGAAGGACAGAAACTTCTTCAAGGACACACAAGAGTAAGTGTTAAAACTGGAATTCTGGGGTTTCCCTGGTGGCGCAGTGGTTGAGAGTCCGCCTGCCGATGCAGGGGACACGGGTTCGAGCCCGGTCTGGGAAGATCCCACATACCGCGGAGCAATTAGGCCCGTGAGCCACAACTACTGAGCCTGCGCGTCTGGAGCCTGTGCTCCGCAACAAGAGAGGCCGCGATAATGAGACGCCCGCGCACCGCGATGAAGAGTGGCCCCCGCTTGCCGCAACTAGAGAAAGCCCTCGCACAGAAACGAAGACCCAACACAGCCAAAAATAAATAAATAAATAAATTTTAAAATAGTATGGAAAACAAAACTGTTCTTTCATGTACATTTACATGTACAAATATATAGACTACAATTGCTATTTCTTCCATATCAACTTATCTACGTTATTGGTAGCCAGAAAATGTTGATTTTGCACAAATCTGCATTTCAGTGAAAAGTATCATTTGGCTATAAACTGATGTTAAAGATTTCCACACATCATGCAGTTCAGGCTTTGTGTTCAGCTATACTACCACAGTGTGAGAGACACAGTACCTGCCCTTTATGGGACAATCTCTAACAGGTGAGATTGTCAAGGTAAATAATTGTAATACGCACCCTAATCATACAATCCAGCAATCTCACTCCCTGGTAGCTACCCAAATGAGTTTAAACCTTATGTCCACAACAAATGTGCACACAGATGCTTATAACAGCTTTATTCATAATTGCCAAAACTTGGAAGCAGCTAAGATGTCCTTCAGTAGGTAAATGAATAAATAAACTGCACTATATTCAGACAATGGTATGTTATCAAACCATGAAAATACTTGGAGGAACCTTAAATTTGTATTAATAATTCAAAGAAGCCTATCAGAAAAGGCTACATATTGTATGATTCCAACTATGTGACATTGTGGAAAAGACCAGTCTCTGGGGACAGCAAAACAGATCAGTGGTTGCCAGGGAATGGGGGAGAGGGAGAGATGAAAAAGAGCAAATAGGACTTTTATGGCAGTGAAATTTCTCTCTATGATATGATAATGATGGATATATCTCATTATATGATTGCCAAAACCCATAGAAACTACACCACTAAGAGTGAACCTTAATGTAAACTATGGACTTTGGCTGATAATGATGTGTCGATGTGGGTTCATCAATGTAACAAATGTACCAACCTGGTGAGGGAAGTTTATAGTCCTGAAGGCTGTACATGTGGTGGGGTAGCAGTTAAATGGGAACTCTTTGTACTTTCTGCTCATTTTCAAGATGAACCTAAAACTCCCCCAAGAAATAAAGTCTACTGTAAAAAAATATAATTGTAAACTTTCCAGCCCTAAAATTTTATTATTCTAATTTTTTAAAGAAGAAACCATTCTTGTTCATTAATGTTTAAAATCAGTTTTAAAGTCTCATTCGTTTAGAGGCTCCAAATCAAGTTAAACTTTTCCTAGAAGTAAACATTCATTCTTTAAAAGTACTAAATTTACATTATAATGTTTTTTCTTAACATTTTTATTGGAGTATAATTGCTTTACAGTGATGTGTTAGTTTCTGCATGTATCCAAGTTGTTGTATTCACTTTGTTGTATAATAAAGTGAATCAGCTATACATACACATATATCCCCATATCTCCTCCCTCTTGTGTCTCCCTCCCACCCTCCCTATATCACCCCTCTAGGTGGTCACAAAGCACTGAGCTGATCTCCCTGTGCTATGCGGCTTCTTCCCACTAGCTAGCTATTTTACATTTGGTAATGTATATATGTATGTCCATATAAACACTACCACTCTCTCACTTTGTCCCAGCTTACCCTTCCCCATCCCCATGTCCTCAAGTCCATTCTTTAGTAGGTCTGGGTCTTTATACCCGTCTTGCCCCTAGGCTCTTCATCCTTTTTTTTCTTTTTTTTTTAGATTCCATGTATATATGTTAGCATGTGGTATTTGTTTTTTCTCTTTCTGACTTCACTCTGTATGACAAACTCTAGGTCCAATCACCTCACTACAAATAACTCAATTTCATTTCTTTTTATGGCTGAGTAATATTCCATTGTATATGTGTGCTGCATCTTCTTTATCCATTCATCTGTCAATGGACACTTAGATGGCTTCCATGTCCTGGCTGTTCTAAATAGAGCTACAATGAACATTGCGGTACATGACTCTTTGAATTATGGTTTGTTCAGGGTATATGCCCAGTAGTGGGACTGCTGGGTCATTTGGCAGTTCTATTTCTATTTTTTTAAGGAACCACCATACTGTTCTCCACAGTGGCTATAACAGTTAACATTCCCACCAACAGTGCAAGAGGGTTCCCTTTTCTCCACACCCTCTCCAGCATTTATTGCTTGTAGATTTTTTATGATGGCCATTCTGACCAGTGTGATATGATATCGCATTGTCATTTTGATTTGCATTTCTCTAATGATTAATGATGTTGAGCCTTCTTTCATGTGTTTGTTGGCAATCTGTATATCTTCTTTGGAGAAATGCCTGTTTAGGTCTTCTGCCCATTTTTGGATTGGGTTGTTTGTTTTTTTGATATTGAGCTGCATGAGTTGCTTGTAAATTTTGGATATTAATCTTTTGTCAGTTGCTTCATTTGCAAATACTTTCTCCCATTCTGAGGGTTGCCTTTTTGTCTTGTTTATGGTTTCCTTTGCTGTATAAAAGCTTTAAGTTTCATTAGGTCCCATTTGTTTATTGTTTTTAGTGTTTTGTGGTTTTTTTGCAGTACGCGGGCCTCTCACTGTTGTGGCCTCTCCCGTTGCGGAGCACAGGCTCCGGATGCACAGACTCAGCAGCCATGGCTCACGGGCCCAGCGGCTCCGCGGCATGTGGGATCTTCCTGGACCGGAGCACAAACGTGTGTCCCCTGCATCGGCAGGCGGACTCTCAACCACTGCGCCACCAGGGAAGCCCCCCATTTGTTTATTTTTGTTTTTATTTCCATTTCTCTAGGAGTTGGGTCAAAAAGGATCTTGCTGTGATTTATGTCATAGAGTGTTCTGTCTATGTTTTCTCTAAGAGTTTGATAGTGTCTGGCCTTACATTTAGGTCTTTAATCCATTTTGAGTTTATTATTGTGCATTGTCTTAGGGAGTGTTTTAATTTCATTCTTTTACATGAAGCTGCCCAGTTTTCCCAGCACTACATATTGAAGAGGCTATCTTTTCTCCACTGTATATTTTTGCCTCCTTTATCAGGACACATATTAATCAAACTATCAAAAATTAAATACAAAGAAAAAATATTAAAAGCAGCAAGGGAAAAAAACCAATTAATATACAAGGGAATCCCCATAAGGTTAACAGCTGATCTTTCAGCAGAAACTCTGCAAGCCAGAAGGGAGTGGCAGGACATATTTAAAGTGATGAAAGGGAAAAACCTACAACCAAGATTACTCTACCCAGCAAGGATCTCATTCAGATTTGATGGAGAAATTAAAACCTTTACAGACACGCAAAAGCTAAGAGGATTCAGCACAACCAAACCAGCTTTACAACAAATGCTAAAGGAACTTCTCTAGGCAGGAAACACCAGAGAAGTGAAAGACCCACAATAACAAACCTAAAACAATTAAGAAAATGGTCATAGGAACATACATATCAATAATTACCTTAAACGTAAATGGATTAAATGCTCCAACCAAAAGAGTAGACAGGCTGAATGGATACAAAAATAAAACCCATATATATGCTCTCTACAAGAGACCCACTTCAGACCAAAGGACACATACAGACTGAAAGTGAAGGGATGGAAAAAGCTATTCCATGCAAATGGAAATCAAGAGAAAGGTGGAGTAGCAATTCTCATATCAGACAAAATAGACTTTAAAACAAAGACTATTACAAGAGACAAAGAAGGACACTACATAATGATCAAGGGATCAATCCAAGAAGAAGATATAACAATTGTAAATATTTATGTACCCAACATAGGAGCACCTCAATACATAAGGCAAATGCTAACAGCCATAAAAGGGGAAATTGACAGTAACACAATAATAGTAGGGGACTTTAACACCCCACTTTCTCCAATGGGCAGATCATCCAAAATGAAAATAAATAAGGAAACACAAGCTTTAAATGACACATTAAACAAGATGGACTTAATTGATATTTATAGGACATTCCATCCAAAAACAACAGAATACACTTTCTTCTCAAGTGTTCATGGAACATTCTCCAGGATAGATCATATCTTGGGTCACAAATCAAGCCTTGGTAAATTTAAGAATATTGAGGGCTTCCCTGGTGGCGCAGTGGTTGAGAGTCTGCCTGCAGATGCAGGGGTCACGGGTTCGTGCCCCGGTCCGGGAGGATCCCACATGCCGTGGAGTGGCTGGGCCCATGAGCCATGGCTGCTGAGCCTGAGTGTCCGGAGCCTGTGCTCCACAACGGGAGAGGCCACAGCAGTGAGAGGCCCGCGTACCACAAAAAAAAAAAAAAAAAAAAGAATATTGAAATCATATCAAATACCTTTTTCGACCACAACGCTATGAGCCTAGATATCAATTACAGGAAAAAAACTGTATAAAATACAAACACATGGAGGCTAAACAATACACTACTAAATAACCACGAGATCACTGAAGAAATCAAAGAGGAAATTTAAAAATACCTAGAGACAAATGAAAATGAAAACGATGATGACTCAAAACCTATGGGATGCAGCAAAAGCAGTTCTAAGAGGGAATTTTATATCAACACAATTCTACCTCAAGAAAGAAGAAACATCTCAAATAAACAACCTAACCTTACACCTAAAGCAATTAGAGAAAGAAGAACAAAACAAAACAAAAAAAAAACCCAAAGTTAGCAGAAAGAAAGAAACCATAATGATCAGATCAGAAATAAATGAAAAAGAAATGAAGGAAATGATAGCAAAGATCAATAAAACTAAAGCTGGTTCTTTGAGAAGATAAACAAATTGATAAACCATTAGCCACACTCATCAAGAAATAAAGGGAGAAGACACACATCAACAGATTTAGAAATGAAAAAGGAGAAGTAACAACTGACACTGCAGAAATACAAAGGATCATGAGAGATTACTACAAGCTACTCTATGCCAATAAAATGGACAACCTGGAAGAAATGGACAAATTCTTAGAAATGCACAACCTTCTGAGACTGAACCAGGAAGAAATAGAAAATATGAACGACCAATCACAAACACTGAAATTGAGACTGTGATTAGAAATCTTCCAACAAACAAAAACTCAGGACCAGATGGCTTCACAGGCGAATTCTATCAAACATTTAGAGAAGAGCTAACACCTATACTTCTCAAACTCTTCCAAAATATAGCAGAGGGAGGAACTCTCCCCAACTCATCCTACAAGGCCACCATCGCCCTGATACCAAAACCAGACCAAGATGTCACAAAGAAAGAAAACTACAGGCCAATATCACTGATGAACATAGATGCAAAAATCCTCAACAAAATACTAGCAAACAGAATCCAACAGCACATTAAAAGGATCATACACCATGAACAAGTGGGGTTTATCCCAGGAATGCAAGGATTCTTCACTATATGCAAATCAATCAATGTGATACAGCATATTAACAAATTGAAGGAGAAAACCCATATGATCATCTCAATAGATGCAGAGAAAGCTTTCAACAAAATTCAACACCCATTTATGATAAAAAAAAAAAACCCTCCAGATAGCAGGCATAGAGGGAACTTTCCTCAACATAATAAAGGTCATATATGACAAACCCACAGCCAACATCATCCTCAATGGTGAAAAACTGAAACCATTTCCACTAAGATCAGGAACAAGACAATGTTGCCCACTCTCACCACTATTATTCAACATAGTTTTGGAAGTTTTAGTCACAGCAATCAGAGAAGAAAAAGAAATGAAAGAATCCAAATTGGAAAAGAAGGAGTAAAGCTGTCACTGTTTGCAGATGGCACGATACTATACATAGAGAATCCTAAAGATGCTACCAGAAAACTACTAGAGCTAATCAATGAATTTTGTAAAGTAGCAGGATACAAAATTAATGTACATAAATCTCTTGTATTCCTATACACTAATGATGAAAAATCTGAAAGTGCAATTAAGAAAACACTCTCATTTACCACTGCAACAAAAAGAATAAAATACCTAGGCATAAACCTACCTAAGGAGACAAGACCTGTATGCAGAAAATTATAAGACACTGTTGAAAGAAATTAAAGATGATACAAATAGATGGAGAGATATACCATGTTCTTGGATTGGAAGAATCAACATTGTGAAAATGACTATACTACCCAAAGCAATCTACAGACTTAATGTAATCCCTATGAAACTATCACTGGCATTTTTCACAGAACTAGAACAAAAAATTTCACAATTTGTATGGAAACACAAAAGACCTCAAATAGCCAAAACAATCTTGAGAAAGAAAAACGGAGCTGAAGGAATCAGGTTCCCTGACTTCAGACTATACTACAATGCTACAGTAATCAAGATAGTATGGTACTGTCACAAAAACAGAAACAGACTTCAGACTATACTACAAAGCTACAGTAATCAAGATAGTATGGTACTGTCACAAAAACAGATCAATGGAACAGGATAGAAAGCCCAGAGATAAACCCATGCACATATGGTCACCTTATCTTTGATAAAGGATACTTTATAATTTTTAAGGAACATTTATAACTTTATTATTTATAGAAATCACAGTGTAATTATTTACTCAACTAGCATTTACATAATATAAGATTGATAGGGACAGAGTAAAGGGACAAAGTAGGTAATTAAATAGTTAATCTCACTAGGGGATTAAGTAAAAAAAATATATGGGGAACCCCTGTAAGTTAATGATCACTTAAGAAAACAGGTTTGCTTGACCACAAAACCAAGCAGGCATGCTTAGCAAAAAAACCATATGACAGAAACATAAGAAATGCCCCCAAACAATAAAAAAATGGTGGCATGAGACGCACATCCTGCCCAGTGAGCTCAGTAAGTTAATGGCCCCTAGGACATGCTCTTTACCCACATGAAAAACAGTAATTTATGGAAAGGTGGCATTTCAAAGTGAAAGACCCTCATTGTACTGAGACCTAAAATAATTTTTCCATAGTACCATGACAGTCCAGGCTTGACCTTGTAGGAACAAGAAAACTTCCCTGTCCAACCTGGAGGAGGAGCTGATGATGGAGGCATGACATCTACTCAAGAATGAAGAAGAAGGTCGTCTTTTCTTCCTCCCCACTTTTCCTTTGATTATTAAACTGTAGCCCACTGAGTTCTCCAGGGCAGCACCCTGTTGCCCACCCACTTATAAGCCTCATAAGCATCCTATTCTAATAAATCACTTCTTATCTATCACTTTGCCTCTCACTGAATTCTTTCTGCATGGAGGACATAATGGACCCGAGCTCTTCAGAGCCCCCCAAAATGCCACATAGCGGTTTCAAGATTTTTTTAAAATACTGAATTATATAGTTCTGCTTGCAAAACTAATTTATATCCTCTGGTCTGGTCTACCAGTAGGTGCCTAAAAGTTCTGAGGCTCAGAATGTCTACCTAATAATCACTAGAGATGAATCCAGTCTCTTCTCTGTCCCTCTCTCTGCACTGGCTGCTGAAGCACCCCGGGTGAATCAGGATTCTTTGGTGCCACAGGTATAAGCTGAGTCCCACTTCACACCCTGGATTCTGCTCTCCTTGACGTTGTCAGGAATAGAGGGTAAACTAGAGGATGAAGATAGTGGGTGTGTCCACCAGGAGGAAAAAACAAGAGAAACACCCTACTGCTGAACTCTTACTGCATGTCAGGTCCTATGCCAGGCCACCAACTAACATTGTCTCATCGATTTGTACTGAAATCCTGTAACTTGAGTGTGCTCCATTATCTTCATGTTATAGGGAAAATGAGGCCCTTGCCTAAAGTCCTCCCACCCTTATATCCTATTCCTCCCCCGATCCAATAACACCAGTTTTTTATTTTGTAACGAGGAGTCTTCATTTTGGTGCCTTTGGTTTAGGGCGACTGTGATGGTTAATTTTGAGTCACCTTGGTGAAGGAATGCCCAGATATCTGGTAAAACAATAATTCTGGGTGTGTCTGAGAGGGTGTTTCTGGAAGAGATTAGCATTTTAATCCATAGACTGAGGGAAGAGATCAGCCTTCACCAATGTAGGTGGGCATAATCCTATACTTTGGGGGCCTGAATGGAACAAGAAATCCAATTCTCACCTTCTCGCTCTTCTTGCCCATGAACATTGAAGCTTGTGGCTCTAGAGCCTTCATACCAGGGGTCCTCTGGTTCTCAGGCCTTCAGCCTCAGACTTGGAATAACACTGTCAGTTCCACCATTTTTCAGCCTTAAACTTTGGTCTGAGTTATACCATCAGCTTTGCTGGTTGTCTAGCTTACAGACAGCAGATTGTGGGACTTCTCAGCCTCTGGAACCACGTAAGCCCATTCCCATAATAACTCCCTTTAATACATAACTATATATACAGCTGACACTGGAAACATGGGTTTGAACTGCTTGGGTCCACTTACATGAAGATATTTTTCAATAGTAAATATAGCACTAAACCATCTGAAGTTGGTTGAATCCAAGGACATGAAACTGATGATGGAGACAGCAGACTATGAGTTGTATGAGGTACATAACAGGTATTTGATATATATCCTGATATGCTGATGTCAAAACATTCTATGCCAGTTTTCCATAACAGGGAGAGTCAGGAGGTATTAAGGGAATATAGTCAATCTCTAACTGACATGAACTAGTCCCCCCAGATGGTATAATTTTTTTTTTTAGAAGATGTTGGGGGTAGGAGTTTATTAATTAGTTTATTTATTTTTGCTGTGTTGGGTCTTCGTTTCTGTGTGAGGGTTTTCTCTAGTTGTGGCAAGCAGGGGCCACTCTTCATCGCGGTGTGCGGGTCTCTCATTATCGTGGCCTCTCTTGCTGCGGAGCACAGGCTCCAGACGCGCAGGCTCAGTAGTTGTGGCTCACAGGCCTAGTTGCTCCATGGCATGTGGGATCCTCCTAGACCAGGGCTCGAACCCGTGTCCCCTGCATTAGCAGGTAGATTCTCAACCACTGCGCCACCAGGGAAGCCCAAATGGTATAATTCTTAACACACTATAAAAATACTAAAAACATGTTACATGACTACATGGTTTTAAATTTTTGCTAAAAGGAATTTGGATGTCTATACTGACCACAACTAGATTAATTCAAGAAGGACGACTACCCACCCATGACAGGCATGGGTTGGTGAGGACCAGAGGCTCAGCTTAGCTGTATAGATACACCTTCCAGAACCATGGGCATTGCCTTGCGTAGTGAAGATTTTTCCCAGCACATACAAAGACCAGAAACTGAGACTAAAGAACCCACCAGGAGAACCGTGAGGACTGCTCATGTCCAGGATCATGGCCTGAGCCAGCAGTGAGGACCCTGCCAAGAACTCTTCATGCTATTGGCTCATTGGCCACTGAGTATGTTCCCCTTGTTGTGTTTGTTAACCCACTGAACAGCCACAGAAATAAGCAATGCAGTAAGAGATGCCCCAGATAGAATAAAGAATTTGCAGGAAGGGTAAGGTTTCAGATTATAGACAATTCAGTGCCTTTTTTTTTTTTAACCAGTAACTGAAGATGACTGAGGTATAAACTGCAAAAACAGAATAATACATCATGGGGAGCAGCAGTCGGTTTACACTGGGGGTCTCTTTATTTCTGACCATTTACTTACAGCCATCCACCCAGGGATAACTCCAACATGTGTATCTCAAGCCTGAACTTCCTTCCAGAAATTTAGATCAATATTTCAGACTCTATCAACACATATTCCTGAATGTCCCATCAACTACCTGAGTCAAGATTTCCCCCTGCAATCCTGCACCCTTGCTGGATCACCTTTCCTTTCCCCATTCACATTGATCAGATGTTGGAAACCATGGGTCAGTTTTCCCTTCAGGATGCAGCTTTGCCTAGATTTCACAGTCCAGGTGCTCAGAAGAAAGTTTTTGATAGAGAACTAGGCAGAATATCAACTAGGCAGGGGTATTGTAGCTGTATACAACAGGCTCGGGATGATAGAACGTGTTTTCTCCACAGTAAGGACAGGGGCTGGAGCTAATCCAGATGGTCCTGGGATGTCCTAAGTCTCTAAGAATCTTCAACAGCCCAGCCTGAAGCTGGACAAGTCTCTCTGGGTGGAAATCTCCCTGAGGGCTGTAACTCTCCCGAGGGGCAGGATACAGCTCTTGACTTAAACTGAGCAGCCTGGAGGTATGTTGCAACAGCTTCTCCATGATGGCCATGGAGAGGAGGTTCCCACACATGCTGAAGGTCCTGAGCTGGGAACAGTGGCTCAGGGCAGGCAGGATGGCCTCATGTTGGGGGTCCATGATCCCACACAGATCTAAGTCCAGTTCCTGGAGTGTGGCTGCAACCTTCTCCAGCAGAACTTGGAGGAGCTCAGGACTAAAGTTGGTCAGAGTGACGCCACTCAGATCCAGGCCTTTTAGCTGACTGATGTTCGGGCACTGGGACAGATGGAGCAAGTCTGAATCTGTAAGCCGGCAGTTGGTTATTGAGAGGTTGTCCAAGGGGGTCTTCAGGCAGCTGGAGAGAAACCAATGAATTAGGTCTTGAAAACTGGAGTGGCAGGTGAACTCCAGGTGAGAGAAAAGCCCAAGGTCAAGGTTGTTCTGACCATCAGATAAAGGTCAATACCCAGAATACCCAATCTTATTTTAGCCTGAGTCCTTTCATCTTCCTTGTGTGACTGGGTCAAGTTCACAGAATCTTGAAAGCTCTCTTTCCTCATCTGTCAAGCAGAATAAAATTTACTCGACTTCCTTATGAGGATGAATGAAGATTATGGCGTGGACTAAAACATGCTCAGAGGAGAGTCTTACACAGAGTTTCAATCAAGTGGCACCACTGAATTTTAATATTGGGAAACACGAAAAAAAATGCTTTCAACTCAGGTTCTTTCAGTCCATGCTTGGGCCCCTAGCACCTATATCTCAGGCCAAGTGACAGTCCTGGGTGATAAGCATAGAAAACCAACCTGTACAAGTTCCCAAATCATCAACTGTGATTTTCCAGTCTACAGGGGCTCACTTACACCCCTGCATCACCTGCAAATCACCTACCCTCCCTTTTTTTTTTTTTGCAGTACGCGGACCTCTCACTGTTGTGGCCTCTCCCGTTGCAGAGCACAGGCTCCGGACGCGCAGGCTCAGCGGCCATGGCTCACGGGCCCAGCCGCTCCGCGGCATGTGGGATCTTCCTGGACCGGGGCACGAACCCGTGTCCCCTGCATCGGCAGGCGGACTCTCAACCACTGCGCCACCAGGGAAGCCCACCTACCCCTTTTGATAATCCTTTTGGCTCTAGCTCCTTAACCATCCTCTCCAGAATCATGCACTTCCCATATGTTAATTACCTTATCTAGAGCACAACACAACTTTTGCTGAAATGAATTAGAGACAGGCTCACTGTGGTCACTAAACGGGTGAGCACAGAGCTTCTCTTTAAAAATGTTCAGGTCAGCTTACATATTTTACTAGGTCATCTGATTAAAGATAGGTATTTCTTCTTAAGGCAGAAATCACAAAATCTCCATTGATAGATCTGAATGGTCTAATCTGTACCATGGTGTCTTTTTCCAGAGCATCTCTGCCAGTTTAGCCCTCTACCTTGATTTGTGTGGTTATGTTATACCACACTTCAAGATAGAGCAGCTGGGGCTTCCCTGGTGGCGCAGTGGTTGAGAGTCCGTCTGCCGATGCAGGGGAAGTGGGTTCATGCCCCGGTCCGGGAATATCCCACATGCCGCAGAGCGGCTGGACCCGTGAGCCATGGCCGCTGAGGCTGCACGTCCGGAGCCTGTGCTCCACAACGGGAGAGGCCACAACAGTGAGAGGCCCGCGTACCGCAAAACAAAAAAAAAAAAGATAGAGCAGCAAAGGAGACAATGCATTCACATTGTATTGTGTTTATTTTTATTCAGCCAGTGTGGCCACACTTACCTGAGCATTTGGTCCAGGCAGCCTTCAAGAAAGGAGGGAGATTCCATATAGAGATCCCGGAGGTGGTGCAGCCTGAGGAACTGAGAGGTAAATTGGAAAACACGCTGCTGCTGCTGCTCCTCAAAGGCAGACAAGTAGACATGGGAGAGAAGGAGTCTCTGCACGTTACTCATCTGGCCCAGGAGAGGAGCAAACACGGCCAGGGTGGACAGATGCCAGGTGCTATTCACTTGTACCTCCTGGATACAGTCCAGCTGCACCCTACTCAGGACTTCCTTGATGTTTTCTGTGGGCATTGTAATGATCTTCAGCTTCTTACAGCACAGGTGTATAGAACCTTTTCTCTGCTCCACCCACCGGATAAGGTAGATGAGGAATTCATCCAGGTTACTCTCCTTGAGGTGAAGTTCTACAAACACCTCCAACAGAGCTAACGACTGCTTTGTTCTTGACCTGTCCTCAGCCACTTGTGCCATCAGTGATCTTGAGGACACATGGTAACTGGATCCAGACCACATGCCCCAGAAATACTGCCCAGTGTGCCTTAAATCCAGCACCCGCAGCCTGCACCTCCTGTGGGGAAGCAGCAGATTGGCAGCGATGGTTTAAGAGCCGCACATAATGAAACCACAGTCTCAGCATTTAGGCAGCACTCGTTTCCCACCCGAGCTTTTACTTCTCATCCCTGACATCACCTGCTGCCTTGCCCTCTTCTTCCCTCTCCGCCTCACCTTCCTCCATCTTGTTTCCCCTTCCATCCTTCCTGGTTCTCCACTTCTAGTACCTTAAGCATCACTAGAAAGATGTGGGGACGTGTTCCTTCAGGTGCCCTTTCATCTTAGGTACTCCTACATTTCTGGAACTCAGCAATGGCCAAGGCCTCTGAGCCTCTTCATTTGGCATCATCAGAAGCCTCTAGTCCATCAACCGGCCATCCACTCTTATGACACCAGCTGCCTCTCAAGGATGTCTAGGACTCTACCAGGATACCTGGATCAGACTCACCTGGGGCGATCCTGCTGGGCAACTAGGACATCAATACCGTCCAACACTGCTTGTAAGGTCCCCCGGTGAGGCGTCTGCATCAGACCCCCCAGAGGCAGGCGGACAAAGGGCCAGGCTTGCACCATGGCCTTCAGGGCCTCACCGTGTCTCCCATAGAAGGCCAAAATGAACAGTGGTGGGAAGAGCTCGGTGGGCAGATGCTCCAAAATGGAGATGACCGAGGTCTCATCCCTCAGCAGACCCATTGCTGCTAGGTCCAGGAGTCTGGGTGGGTTCCAGACACTCCTGCTGACTCTGCTCCAGAAGGAATCCTGTGAATATTTGCAGGGAACAAGGCATCCTTCTCAAGCCAAGCATGAGCAGACCTTCATGTGTCTCCTTACCCTTCAGAGGAACCAATTCAGGGCCAAGGTCACTGCTCCAGCAGCAGTGGAAGAGCCTCTGTTTATCCGAATTCCACCCTGGGCTCTGTTGACACAAAGTCATAGCTCTGCCCCTTCTGGCACCATAAGAAGAGTCTCACAAGTACCGTGGAGATGGAAATATCAACCAGTAGCCTATCCATTTCCATCCATTTCTTTGCTTATTTATGTCTTGCTGGGAGGTGGGAATCATGAGCCTGAAAGCTGACCCCAATCTTTTTTGGGGGCAAACTCTCAGACCATCACTTAATGTCCTAAGACTATGGGAATAGGAGAGCTCTGTGGACCAACACAGCCTCCATCTTCAGTTCCCACAGTTAACCTGGTTGGGAAAGATTAAGGAGATACCCTTAATATGAGTGTCATTTGTGCACAAACGAAATATTTTAAATGTCAAGAAATAAAATTCCAAATAGATAGATGTTTGTCATTCAAAAGTAAATCTTGTTGGTTAAGATATTTTAAAATGATATACATCAAAGCGCAGATCAAAATGTTTGGTATTAAGGCAAAGCTACACTTAGAGGCAAAACAAAAGCCTTTAATCCATTCATTGAAAAGGAAGAAAAAGGAAAATATCCCTGCCATCCCTAGCTGCATGTCATCATTCAAGACCAGATTACCACAGATGAGATTTGAGTGTCCTTAACTGAGATTGTTAACTTACCAGCTCTGATGTGATTGGCTGGGTATTCAGACCTCAGTTCTGTTGGAGAGCCCAGGCAGTGACACCAGAGCAAGAAAATTCTGCATCTCTTCTTTGGTACCTGAGGCTTTTGTAGAACTTTCTAATCACATCATCCCCCTTTTCAACTACTATCTTCCAATCAGAAAGTTATACATAATTAGATTCTAGACGGTCCGTCAGGTTAATCCTGATTGGACCTTTGTCTTTCTTCAGATGAGTTGACTGAATCAGATATTCATTCAAGAAAGAGAAAGAATGGGGGGTGGGGGCGGCAAGAGAGTCAAGGAATCATTCCTGATTCACTCCACAAACACTGAGTTTTACTAATATGGACAGTTGTAGCTCTGGGTGTGAGACAGGAAGGGTTTAATCTCTTCCTGAATGAGAATAATAATACCAAAAGCATTACTGTTGGGGGATCTTCAGCCAGATCAAAGTAATCAAAATGTCCCAGAATTTTTAAAACTTTCTAAAAACAGTGGTTTCTTTCCCCGCAAAGCCCCAATATAAAGAAGTCCTAAGGAGGAGATATAGGGGTGTATGTATATGTAGAGCTGATTCACTTTGTTATAAAGCAGAAACTAACACACCACTGTAAAGCAATTATACTCCAATAAAAAGGTTAAAAAAAAAGTCCTTGTGTCAACTTGCCATTTAAGTGTTATGTGGGCAACATAGCAGATCATGAACTGATTCAAGGAGCAAGAGAAATGCAACTGGGGATGTGTTGGTCCTCCAGGCTTAAGTCATGGCTTCTCTGATGGTGGTCAGGTAATAATCACAATGAGAAGTAAGGGTGGGGGCTGAGGAGTAGGCAGCTGAGTATACATTAAGTGACCCTGTGAATGACCCAAACAGTGTAAAATATGTTTGTTTTCTTCCCTATTCGGCAGGCTTGAGATTAAAATTTTTGCTCTGGATGGAGTCTAGAAATTTACAGGGAGTAACTAAGAGAAGACAATGTTATCTTTGAGCTCCTTACTTCCCGGAAAGATGGGCTCAGCTCAGCAAATTGCCTTAAAAACACTAAATCTGAGAATGTGAGTGGAGAGTGAGGCACCCAGCCCTGGGAATTTGGACATTTCCAAGTCTAAGAGCCACTGAGGGTGGCGCTGTGGGCTCTTTGGGAACTTGGAGCCAGGGAAAAAGTAAACATGGGTCAGTTGCAAATAACCCTGTCCTCATCATGGCAGCAGCTACCAGGAAGTATTTTCTTCTAGGTTCTTCCCAAAGAGGGTGATTCCCAGACGGCAATTAGCCCCAGCCATTTTCCAGGGACTTTGGGAACCAAACCATAATCCCATTGGCCCCTTTCCAAGTATATTTTGAGGAATTTTTTTTTTTTTTTTTTTTTTGCGGTACGCGGGCCTCTCACTGCTGTGGCCTCTCCCGTCGTAGAGCACAGGCTCCGGACACGCAGGCTCAGCGGCCATGGCTCACGGGCCCAGCCGCTCCACGGCATGTGGGATCTTCCCGGACCGGGGCACGAACCCGTGTCCCCTGCATCAGCAGGCAGACTCTCAACCACTGCGCCACCAGGGAAGCCCCAAGTATATTTTGATAATTCCTGTTTCCTCAAGCTTAGCTAAGTTCAACACGGGTTCTGACTGAGGCAATGCCATGAAGCACAGAAATAAAATTCTGTTTTTCTCCTCATATTTAGCACTGTTCACAAATTTCAACCCATTTCCCTCACAGAATTCAGAAGCTATATTTGGTGTTTAAGTGTCTGTCACTTTCAGGGATGACTCCCACACTGGACTGCATCACAGGGAGATTCTTTTAAAATTTCAAGACACAAAGCAAGTGAGAACCTTCCTCAACCCCAAAGAATTCTCCATGCCTCTCTTTCCCCCATTCAACGTGATGCCCAAACATTTCTTATATACCACTGGCCACGAAGGCTGGGATTCTTTGAAGGGTGTTCTCCATCTTGGTATCTGTTGGAAAGATTCCATTCGCTACATTTCTATCCTGGGTATAAATGGTCTTTGCATAAAAATAAGGTAAGCTGGGGCTTCCCTGGTGGCGCAGTGGTTGAGAGTCCGCCTGCCGATGCAGGGGACACGGGTTCGTGCCCTGGTCCGGGAAGATCCCATATGCCGCAGAGCAGCTGGGCTCCTGAGCCATGGCCACTGAGCCTGCGCGTCCAGAGCCTGTGCTCCGCAGCGGGAGACGCCACAGCAGTGAGAAGCCCGTGTACCGTAAAAAAAAAAAAAAATGAGGTAAGCTGGATTGTACTCAACAGACATTTTAACTCCCAGCCTTTCAATTGTCTTTATTAATGAGGTGCTGTAGAGTGAGATTAGTAACAATGATAATCATAAACATCTCTGTTGAACACTCACAAGGTGGGCACTTTTCATCCACTTCTTCAAATAACCTTCACAGAAAATGTAAATGTCACTGCCCTTTTCCCTATTTTTAGGCTGGTGAACCCAGTTCTGGGCCAGGGAGAAGAAACTGCCCACTTCCAGGCAGTGAGCAATTGGTAGGTTCCCTCAGGTGAGAGGCTTAGAAGGACCCCCCACCACCACCACCACTGAGTTGTCAGACATCCTAAATGTTGGAAAGGACTGACTAACAGACTTCACATGAAGGTCAGTGCAAATGGGGAAACCCACAAGGACAGACAGTGCATCAGTGGTTGTCAGGACCTGAGAGGTTTGTGAGAAGATGGGGCATTACTCTCAGTGGGTACAGAGTTTCACTTGGGTGTGATGAAAGTGTTCTCAGATTGTGGTGACGTATCTGCACTTCTGTGAATACGCTCAGAAGCACTGAACTGTGTGCTTGAATTGGATGGATTGCACAATATGTAAAGTTTATCCCAATAAAACTATTATATTTTTTAAAATGTGACACTTCACGCTATGTTTTTTTTTAATTTTGGAAAACATAACTACTTTTGGTAAAAATGTATTATTTATATTCACCTGTAATGGGTTAGGAGTTGTTATGCATAACTGAATTAATAAATGAGTTTTTAACATCCTCCCACTTTAATTAATATTGAAAATGTTGTAGTTATAACCCACATACACAAAAGCTCTTTGGGATCCTCAATACATTTTAAGAAAATAAAGGAGTCATGAGATCAACAATTTGAGAACTGCAGAGCTAGGAAAAAGTTTAGCAGAAATGAAAGCAGTGGTTTTTCCCTACCAGTGAGAAAGTTAGGTGACCCTTCTTTCCATGTTTGACTGTTACATAATCCTGCACACACCACCCAAGCACACCTGGTATGGTCTGAGTAGTGAGGGTGAGCACAGGGTGATACAGCCACACTCTCTCTGCTCCTTCTCAGTTGCTTGTCTTAGTTTATACAGCTAAACCAATCGAAAGTGCTAATATTGGGCTTCCCTGGTGGCGCAGTGGTTGAGAGTCCACCTGCCAATGCAGGGGACGTGGGTTCGTGCCCCAGTCCGGGAAGATCCCACATGCTGCGGAGCGGCTGGGCCTGTGAGCCATGGCTGCTGAGCCTGCGCGTCCGGAGCCTGTGCTCCGCAACAGGAGAGGCCACAACAGTGAGAGGCCTGCGTACCGCAAAAAAAAAAAAAGTGCTAATATTCGTTATTGTCTTCTTCATGGTAAAACCCTTGTTTCTCTCATTTCTTTTTTCTCTCTTCCTTTTGCCATAATTTCCCAGAATAATATTTCTCCAGTTTTATTGAAATATAATTGACATATAACATTCTATTTGTTTTATGTGTACAAATGAATGATCAGGTATATGTATATATTGCAAAAAGATTATCACAATAAATTTACTTAACATCCATCATGTCACATCGTTACAAATTTTTTTCTTGTGGTGAGAACATTTAAGATCTACTCTCTTAGCAGTGTTCAAATGCAAGATATAGTATTGTTAACTTTTGTCACCATGCTGTACATTACATCCTCATGACTTATTATTTTATAACTAGAAGAGTATACATTTGGACCACCTTTATTCATTTCCCCTAACCCTAACCCTAACTATATATGCCACAAAAGAAGCCATTATATATATATTCACATTTTGTCCATTATCCTTGATGGAAACCTAGTTTGTTTCCATATCTTGGCTATTGTAAATAATGCTGCAACAAAAATGGGGGTGCAGATATCTTTTTGAGAGAGCGATTTCATTCCCTTTACATTTATATACCCAGAAGTGGAATTGCTTGACAATTTGGTAATTCTATATTTAATTTTTTGAGGAACCACCGTACCGTTTTCCACACTGGCTGCATTGTTATGTTCCCAACAAGAATGCAAAGGCTTGTTTTCTCCACATCCCCCCCAATACTTGTTATCTCTTGGTTTTGTTTGTTTTGTTTTTTGATATCAACCATTCTGAAAGGTGTGAGGTGATATCTCACTGAGGTTTACGTTTGCATTTCCCTGATTAGTGCTGTTGAGCTCCCTTTCATGTACCTGTTGGCCATCTGTATGTCTTCTTTGCCAGCATAATATTTAGTATGAATTCTGATGTCAGAAACATGCACTTACCTTCAGTTAGGCAGAATATAGAGAAATTAGGGATGCAGGTAAACCTGAAGTGTTTTTTGTAGGTCAGGTCAAACCTGGGGTCTAGGGTGGGGAGTGGTTTCCCCAGGAAGCTTCTCATCTGTGGGACCCAATAGAATAAGTTCCATCACATAGTTCTGACCCAGGCCCAACAACCAGCCCAGTGGTGCCTGAATGGGTCATCTGCGCTGCCCTTTCGTCATTGTGCTTTACCCTTGGAACACACAGTGCCTCTTGAAGTACCGCCAAAAAAACGAAGTCAACAAAAGTGATAGGGGTCTTGGAAAGGAAATGAGGTTCCCTGAACTTATGAGTAGAAGCCCAAGTCCTCATCTCTATGATTGGAATTTCCACCCCAGCACCCATCGTTCTTACTGTGTACAGTCACAGAGGCCGCTTCAGATCTCTTTCCACCCATGTTTTCAGGACATAGTACTTCAGGCCTAGGAAAAGTAGACACGTGTGGTGGGCTGAGATGCTGCAACATGGTCCTTAGAGCTGAGGGACCTCCAAATCCCATCTCTCATTCCTGTTAGTGTCACTGACACCCTGTGTATTATTCTGATGTCACCTCTCTTTTCAGGAACCCCTCATACCTGACCTCTGCCCATGGAAGAGATGAGCCTGCAGGAAGAGGTGACTCAGAGTCCAGGACCAAAGATGTCATTGAGAACTGACCCAGACACAGTCCAGCATCCTCTGTTGCACATACTGGATGACAGTCTGATGGGAATTCCTACAGTAGATTTTTAGGCCTGAAGGCAGCTGCTCTCATTTCCAGCTCCGTTTCCATAACCCAGCCAGCAGGTGTATCTCAGAGGGGACTCAACTAGATTTTCTCTCTTGGTAACACCCTTGGTCTTCTATGCTTTTGTTTGTGGACAAAGAATGTCACCTGCCATTTCAGAAAAACTGTTGCAGCCAAAAAGCCATCAGCCACTGAAGCAGCCCCAGACAGTACCCCCTGAGGGGAATTCAAGATGGAGAAAACAGGATACTGGTCCTAAATAGTTAAGATGCATATCAAAGGAATGGCTTCAATAAGCCCAGACTCTTACATTTCTCATACATAGAAAAGCCGTAGGATCACTAACTTGAGATGTCTGGTTTTTGTGACTAGCAGTAAACTTTTGGTATTTGACTACATTTTTTTTTTTTTGAGCAAAAACTCCTTTATATCCTTGTTCATTCCTTACCTCTGGATCAGTTCCTCAGAGCTATCTGAAAAGTTGTTTCCCTGGGCTATAAGTAAGGGCACTGAATAAAACATAATTCTCAACTTTTAGTTTCTGCACTTTTTTTTTTTTTTTTTTTTGCGGTGCGCGGGCCTCTCACTGTTGTGGCCTCTCCCGTTGCGGAGCACAGGCTCTGGACGCACAGGCTCAGCGGGCATGGCTCACGGGCCCAGCCACTCCGTGGCATGTGGCATGTGGCATCCTCCCGGACCGGGGCACGAACCCGTGTCCCCTGCATCGGCAGGCGGACTCTCAACCACTGCGCCACCAGGGAAGCCCTGCACTTTTTTAAGGCAATAGTTTTGGTGACCATGAAAGGAATGAGAGTTGACTTCTTTCACCTGAACTCTGCAAAAACACAGATCCTTGGTACCAGCAGAGGCCACTTGTGCCTGTCCCCTTCCTCGGCATGTCCAGACTCTTTTGGGTTAGTCTCTCCTGGTTCTTGGATCTCCTGATTATTGGTTGATGATCCTGAGTTTTAGTTGGTGGTATATAACGGTATCTGGCCTCCCAGTTGAAAGATACTGGGGAGTGGCCCCAGGTAAAAGATACTGAAGGAGGTGGTTTGAAAGACACTGGGATTTGCTCAGTTGATAGACATTTAGCAATCTCGGCTGAGCCGTTATGTAGGAGGCTAACCTGATATTTTCCTCAGTGCGGCTGCCTTAACAGAATTCTTCAGGATAAAAGTAAAAATATCACATGAGAGCTTTGCGCTGAAGAGGGAATAGACTCCTCCCCTCCATTACAGCTTCCCCAAGCAACTGAGAAATTTATGGAGTGGTGGAGGCAGAGTCCTCATATCATGCAGTGGTCCCATAGGGAAAACCACTCATTAATTAAAAGACTTGCTTGTCCAGGGATTATATATAAGAATTGGCCATTCAGTGATTTGAGCACCCACAGCAGTTTTAGATGGCCAGAGGGAGAAACTGAGACCCATTAGAGACCTGAATCCACTCTACAGTGATTCCTAGAATAGGTGAGCTCGCAAGCAGCACATTGGCCCATCACACAATATCATTAGTAATTCTATCCCCGACAAAGTCAGCTATAAAATGGGAAAGAGTGTCTCCCAAACAGAGAAAGAAGGAGTGTTTTAGAAAGCCGACCTTCAACTGATGCCCCAGCCTGATTCACTTACTATACGTACAGAGCTTATACTTGCAAGTAACTTCTTAATTGGAGAAATTATACTAAAAGAGATTTCACTCTAAAATGGCCATTAATTGCTAAAGAGGTCTAAGTTTACCTGGTTTTGTCTCCTTATGACATAAAATTTAATGATGTTTGGGTTTATTAGACAAAAGTCTTCTACCACATTGAGGAAAGAAGTTCTACTGTGAGTTCTAGAGGTTATGGGATGGATACCTACATTTGCCAATCAGAAATGGGGGTATGTTCACAATTGCTTGCTTCTTGGTTTTTGCTAGAGATTAAGGTTTTTTAAGTGTTGAGAATTCCAATTGAAATATGTAATTAAAGCTACTAGAAATTTTCAGTATGCAAAGAAAGTAGGATGTGTGTTTTCAGAAAAAAAATAAGGCATGGGGAATAGAAATGCATTTAGCTACGGGAAAAGAAAGTGATTTTGTGCTAAAGGTGGTTGTTTCTGGATGGGAAAGAAAATAAGGGATAGACTAATATAAATACAGAAAGCTATGAAAATTTTGTGAAAAGAGATCCCTGAGAAGAGAGTTTTGTACAAAGTCAGGCTGTAACTGGATTGAATTTAATTAGGTAAATAAACTTTGTTATTGAGGGTGGGCTGCTGCAGGTCTGTATTTTATTTTTCCCTCTCTGTAAGAGAACAAAGTTTTCTTGGAAAGTTGAACTACTTTTGATAACAGATTGTGACTTTCTTTGCCTTCTAATGATCTGTCTTTGCCTTTAAAATCTTCTATTGTCACTTCGGTTGAATGAATAAATATTGTCTCACATTTACCTATGACTCTATTTGACCATGTGTTTTAAACCTTTTGGTGCTTTTAACAAACTCCCCCAAGCCAAATTCTAAATAAAATTCTTTTGACCTCCAGCTAACTTTGGGCTGCTTCCAAAGGCTCCCAAAGCACCCCACAGAGAGCTATTAAACTAATTAAGTTTATCTGGTGTGTTAAATTACATGGAAACATTGTCAAATAAGTGGTGATAAAAAACTTCTTAGGTTACATTGTGTGGGTAAATGTCATTAATATAGATATGCCAAAATTTATATGGAATCTCTAAAAATCTGATATGTCTTGGTACAATGTTATCAGTCATAACTCTAGTCCTTATCTATATACAAAATTCTGTATGTCACAGAAAAAAACAAGTTTCTTCTCAATTGCGTTGTAATCAGATCTTTAACCATGCCATTTGAATTCTTATGTTGTTTATAGATAATCATTGTTTTACTCCAATACTGCTACAAAATGAAGACCTTGAAGAAGATCCAGAGGTGAAGGGTCAGGATCAAGATGGTGGAGGAGTAGGAAGCAGAGTTCACCTCCCTCCACAGAAACATTGAAAATGCATCTACAAGTAGAGCGATTCACACAGAACAGCTACTGACTGCCAAGATCTCAGATGTCCAAAAAGACAGGAAAACCTCCAGGTAACGAGGTAGAATAAAAGGAAAAAGAAAAAGAAGGAAACAGAATGGGGCCTGCACCCCAGGGAGGGAGCTCTGGAGGAGGAAAGCTTCCTGCAACTTGGGAAGTCTCCTAACTAGAGGAGAGATTAGACTGGATTGAGGGGTAGTTTTGGAGCCTAAGAGGGGAGAGCAGCAACCGGTTTGTGGCAAGCAAAATGGAGAGTAACCTGCACAGAGGGTCAGGCCCACCACCTTGTGCTCCCCAAACTGAGATACTCTTCTGTCAGTTGGGGCGCGGGGGTGTGCTAAAGCGTAGACTCTGAAGCTCAATCCCAGGGAGAGGACCAGGGTTAGGTACAGAAACAACCTGAAGAGGTTGGGCTGTGGCAACTGAAGTTGTACTAGGAAGAAGCCTGGGCTCACCAGAGAGGTAAGGCACCATTATTGGGAGGTGCACGAGGAGAGGGGTGGGACCACCATAAGAAATTCTTTCCCTGTGAGCACTCCCAGGCAACAGGGCACCACCTACAGGAGCTCCAGGGGCAGTCACCAGTCACTGTCACCACCTTGGGCTCCAGAGGTGGGCACTGGCGGCCTCTTCTGGACCCATGGGCAGACACCAGACCCCACCCCTGCTGTCCCAGAAGGGCACAGACAGCTTTCCCCACTAGGAATTGTGCCAGCAGACCACAGGACCTGCCCCTGGTGACCCAGAAGGATGTGGACAGATCCAGCAACTAAGAATTCCACTAGTGGGCCCCAGGACCCGCCTATGCTGTCCCGGGAAGGGGCTGAGAGCTTCTGCAACTAGGAAATCCATCAGTGTGTGCCAGAACCCACCCTGCTGTCCCAGGAGTGTGCAGATAATTCTCCCCACTATGAAATCTGCTAGTGGGTGCTGTGAACTGCCCCACTGTCCTGGGAGCATGTGGAAATTTTCGCTACTAGGAAATCCACCAGTGGGTGCTGGGACCTGCCCTGTTGTCCTGGGAGGGCACAGAAATATCTTGCTATTAGGAAATCTGCCAGTGGGTGTCAGAACACACCCTGCAGTCCTGGGAGGAGGTGGATATCTTCCATGACTAGTAAGTCTGTCACTGGGGGCCAGAACCCACCCTGCTGTCCTAGGAGCATGCAGATAGCTCTCACTACTAAGAAATTTGCCAGTGGATCCTGGGACCTGCCCTGCAGTCCCAGGAGGGCATGGATAACTCCCTAGTAGGAAATCCATAAGCAGGTGCCAAGATCTGCCCTGCTGTCCAGGAGGGTGCAAATAGCTCCTCCCACTAGGAAATCTGCCCAGAGGAGAGGCTGAAACTGCAGCTGAGCCCCAGGGGCTGCGTGACTAAGGAAGAAGAGCTGAAATCTCTTCTCATGGCTGCACAAATTGCAGAATTACACCTCTGCTGATGGCTTCTTAAATCTAGCACCTGCAAAACATCTGAGAGAACAACAAGTGCTCTTGCAGCTGGGACAGGCCTGGCTTTAGCAGCTATGGGCTCTGTGTGTACATATACATGGGGGTTGGGACACACCAGAGTCCAAGCTGCCTCCATAGCTCCCACAGTGGGTCCAGGTGCATGACTACTGCAGTCCTGGGAACTGACTTCAGTGAATCTGTGCTGGTGGTAAGGAGAAAACAATGCCTGAGGCTCACCAGGGCCAATTGCCAGCATACCCACAGCTAAGGCGGGACTGAGAGCAGTGCCAATAAGAGTATACTTTGTGAGCCTGAACAATGGGTGAAAGGGGACAAAACAGAGCACATTCACAGGTGAACAACTCCAGAGAAGGAATACTCATTGGCTTCTCTCCCAGTGGGAGTGCTCCAATCCTGCCTACCTCACACCACAGATCAGAATTACAGCTAAGAAACAGATCTGGGGACCCCTACCCCAACAAATAGGGAGCAGACCCTGACCCTGACAGGGCGGTGACAACCACAGAGCAAAGGGGAGGCCCTGCTCAATATCTAGGGCAGACTCTGATCACCACAACACAAATCAAACTCCCTATCAAGGAGATAACAGTACAAGCCTCTGGATCAAGCTCAACCACTAGGGGGCAGGAAGAAATATGATGCTGCAGTCGGTGGAAAGGAGACCACAAACACAGTAAGCCTAACAAAATGAGACAACAAAGAAATATATTGCAGAGGAAGGAGCAAGATAAAAACATACAAGAACAACTAAATGAAGAGGAGATAAGCAATGTATCTGAAAAATAATTCAGAGTAATGATAGTAAAGATGATCCAAGATCTCAGAAATAGAATGGAGGCATGGATTAAGAAGAAGCAAGAAAAGTTTAACAAAGACCTAGAAGAGCTAAAGAACAAACAGAGATGAACAAGACAATAACTGAAATGAAAAATACACTAGAAGGAATCAATAGCAGAATAGCTGAGGCAGAAGAAGGGATAGGTGACCTGGAAGACAGAATGGTGGAAATCTCTGCCACAGAACAGAATAAAGAAAAAAGAATGAAAAAAAAGAATGAGGACAGTCTCAGAGATCTCTGGGACAACAGTAAATGCACCAACAGTCTAAGTATAGGGGCCCCAGAAGAAGAAGAAAAAGAGAAAGAGAAAGGGTCTGAGAAAATATTTGAAGAGATTATACTTGAAAACTTCTCTAACATGGGGAAGGAAGTCCAGGAAGTGCAGAGAGTCCCATACAGGATAAACCCAGGGAGGAACACACTGAGACAGATATAAATCAAACTAACAAAAATTAAATAAAAAGAAAAAATATTAAAAGCAAAAAGGGAAAAGCAATAACTAAAATACAAGAGAATCCCCATAAAGTTATCAGCTGATTTTTCAGCAAAAACTCTGCAGGTCACAAGGGAGTGGCATGATATATTTAAAGTGATGAAAGGGGAAAACCTACAACCAAGAGTACTCTATCCAGCAAGGATCTCATTCATATTCAATCAAGAAATCAAAAGCTTTTCAGACAAGCAAAAGCTAAGAGAATTCAGCACCACGAAACCAGCTTTACAACAAATGTTAAAGGAAGTACCCTAGTTAAGAAACACAGGAGAATAGAACAAAAGAGGAAGGGAAGAAAAAAGACCTATAAGAACAAGCCCAAAACAATTAAGAAAATATATTTAGGAGCATACATATTAATAGTTACCTTAAATGTAAATGGATTAAATGTTCCAACCAAAAGACATAGACTGACTAAATGGATACAAAAACAAGACCCATATATATGCTGTCTAGAAGATACCAACTTCATACCTAGGGACACATACAAACTGAAAGTGAGGGGATAGAAATAAATATTCCATGCAAATGGAAATTTAAAAAAACCAAAACCAAAAAACTGGAGTAGCAATACTCATATCAAAAAAAATAGACTTTAAAGTAAAGACTGTTACAAAACACAAGGACACTACATAATGATCAAGGGATCAATTCAAGAAGAATATATAACAATTGTAAATATTGCTGCACCCAATAAAGGAGCACCACAATACTTAAGGAGCACCACAATACATAAGGCAAATGCTAACAGCCACAAAAGGGGAAATCAACAATAACACAATAATAGTGGGGCACTTTAACACCCCATTTACACCAATGGACAGATCATCCAGACAGAAAATTAATAAGGAAATATAAGCTTTAAATGACTCATTAGACCACATGGACTTAATAGATATTTATAAGACATTCCATCTGAAAACAGAATAATACACTTTCTTCTCAAGTGCACACAGAACATTCCCCAGAATAGATTGCATCTTGGGCCACAAAGCAAGCTTCAGTAAATTTACAGAAATTGAAATCATATCAAGCATCTTTTCTGACCACAAGTTATGAGATTAGAAATCGGTTACAAAAAAAAACTGTAAAAAATCACAAACACATGGAGGCTAAACAATATGCTACTAAATAACCAAGAAATCACTGAAGAAATCAAAGAGGAAATTAAAAATACCTAAAAACAAATGACAATGAAAACATGATGACCCACAACCTATGGGATGCAGCAAAAGCAGTTCTAAGAGGGAAGTTTATAGCAATACAATCCCACCTCAAGAAACAAGAAAAATCTCAAACAACCTACACCTAAAGCAACTACAGAAAGAAGAAGAACAACAACAAAAAAGTTAGTAGAAAGAAAGAAATCATAAAGATCAGAGCAGATATAAATGAAATAGAAACGAAGAAAGCAATAGCAAAGATCAAAGAATCTAAAAGCTGGTTCTTTGAGAAGATAAACAAAATTGATAAACCTTTAGTCAGATTCATCAAGAAAAAAAGGGAGAGGACTCAAATCAATAAAATTAGAAATGAAAAATGAGAAGTTACAACTGACCACTGAAATACAAAAGGTCATAAGAGACTACTACAAGCAACTATATGCCAATAAAATGGACATCCTGGAAGAAATGGACAAATTCCTAGATAGGTACAACATCCCTAGACTGAACCAGGAAGAAATAGAAAAAATGAACAGACCAATCACAAGTAATGAAATTGAACCTGCAGTTAAAAATCTTCCAACAAACAAAAGTCCAGGACCAGATGGCTTCACAGGCGAATTCTATCAAACATTTAGAGAAGAGCTAACACCCATCCTTCTCAAACTCTTCCAAAAAATTGCAGAAGAAGGAACACTCCCAAGATCATTCTACAAGGCCACAATTATCCTGATACCAAAACCAGAAAAAGACATCACAAAAAAGGAAATTTACAGACCAATATTACTGATGAACATAGACACAAAATCCTCAACAAAATACTAGCAAACAGAATCCAACAACACATTCAAAAGATCATACACCATGATCAAGTGGGATTTATCCCAGGGATGCAAGGATTCTTCAATATATGCAAATCAATCAATGTGATACACCATATTAACAAATTGAAAAAACCATATGATCATCTCAATAGATGCAGAAAAAGCTTGACAAAATTTAACACCCATTTATGATAAAAAAATATGTCTCCAGAAATTGAGCATAGAGGGTACCTACCTTAACTTAATAAAGGCCATATATGACAGCAAACATCATTTTCAACAGTGAAGAACTGAAAGCATTTTCCCTAAGATCAGGAATGAAACAAGGATGTCCACTCTCACCACTATTATTCAACATAGTTTTGGAAGTCCTAGCCATGACAATTAGAGAAGAAAAGGTAATAAATGGAATCCAGATTGGAAAAGAGGAAGTAAAACTGTCACTGTTTGCAGATGACATGATACTATACATAGAAAATCCTAAAGATGCTACCAGAAAACTATTAGAGATCAGCAATGAATTTGGTAATGTTGAAGGATACAAAATTAATACAAAGAAATTTCTTGTATTCCTATAAACTAACAATGAAAGATGAGAAAAAGAGATTAAGGAAACAATCTCATTTACCATCGCATCAAAAAGAATAGAAAAAACCTAGGAATAAACCTGCCTAAGGAAACAAAAGACATTTATGCAGAAAATTATAAGATTTTTAAATTTATTATAATAATTATAATTATTATTAATTATAAAGACAACACAAACAGATGGAGAGATATACCATGTTCTTGGATTGGAAGAATCAGTATTGTGAAAATGACTATACTACCCAAAGCAATCTACACATTCACTGCAATCCTTATCAAATTATCAAGGGCATTTTTCACAGAATTAGAACAAAACTTTCACCATTTGTATGGAAACACAAAAGACCCCAAATAGCCAAAGCAATCTTGAGAAAGATAAATGGAGATGGAGGAATCAAGCTCCCTGACTTCAGACTATACTCCAACCCTCAGTAATCAAACAGTATTGTACTGGCACAAAAACAGAAAAACAGATGAATGGAAAAGAATAGAAAGCCCAGAGATAAACCCACACACCTATGGTCAATTAATCTATAACAAAGGAGGCCAAAATATACAGTAAAGAAAAGAGTCTCTTCAATAAGTGGTGCTGGGAAAATAGGACAGCTACATGTAAATGAATGAAATTAGAACACTCCCTAACACCATACAAAAAAATAAACTCAAAATGGATTAAAGACCTAAATGTAAGGCTGGACACTATAAACTCTTAGAAGAAAACATAGGCAGAACTCTCTTTAACATAAATTGCAACAAGATCTTTTTGATCCACCTCCTACAGTAATGAAAATAAAAACAAACTAAACAAATGGGATCTAATTAAATGTAAAAGCTTTTGCACATGGACACCATAAACAAAACAAAAAGACAACCCTTAGAATGGCAAGGTGGTTGCATACCTGCTCTGGATCCATTATGTCTCTCAATGCTTGATCTTGATAGCCCAGTTATTTCTTTCCTTTTAGGGGGTTCTGTTAGTAGAATACTTGTCAAGGACTGACAGTCAATTCTAATAAGGTCTATCCAATAGACCTTATTTTAATGTTAACTTTTATGTACTTTTTGTATGTCCAATACCTTACGTAGAACTATAGATGTGATCAGTAGTTACAATTCATTAAAGCATTACTATTTTTCTCATCACAGAACTTTAGAAGTAGTCTATTAACTAAATGCAGTAAGCAAACATAGAAATACATATGTATATATGTGTATATCTGTGTATATATTAGAGAGAGAAAGAAGTTTTATAGTTATACGCTAGTTCAATCATCTCAGTTTGCTGTACAATCTTTGTATGTGTGCTTTTGGCAGCAGCCTTAAAGCAAGCAGTGGTATATATCATGATTAAGTTGATAGCTAGGAAATGAGTAATAATACATATTATGAAAATAACTACTGTCTGTAAAGCAGAGCAGATAACGTTGCCTGGACTGGAGGGGAACCATCTGAACAGGTCATCCAAAGGGTAAGGCTTTCTTACATGTTGTAACCTTTTTGCCTTTTGGAAATTTTTTTTCTAGGCATTCTCAACTTCTTCAGAGGTATTGATGAAGGTGCAACAAGTAGTGTGAGCAATAGCACAAATGCATTTGGGTTTGGCCAGTAGAAAGTCTAAGGCAATTCTATTATCTAACACTACTTGGGCTAAGGAATTTACACATTTCAGTTGTCCTGGAATGCTTTTTGTGGTTTCTTGTGCCATTTGACCAATGGTGACTAATTGATTTCTAAGCGTATCCCTGTTTACATATACTCATGCACTTGGAACCTAGATTACCAAAAGACTTTGCAATCAGGTATCTTAGTGTCCTGCTAGCATGGATCTCTTGACTCTGTAATGGGGGGAAAAAGTAGGTCCATCTGTCTCTTTGTATTTAGACAATGGGGTAACATAATGTCCCAATAAGCATAAACCTTCTACTTGCCATCTATTAAGACACACATGTGTCCACCCTTGGGAAGGTGGGTCAGTTCCCATACCACATATAAAGGCAAAGTCTGGAGGAACACAACTGATTCCTCCCTGAATGCTTTCATTGATAGTTTTGTTAATTGAAAATTTTGTTAAGAGAGTGTGAGACCATTGGTCATCTCACTTGCAGGCTTTCTAAGAGCTATCAGTATGATATTTGATGCGAGACAGTTGCTGACATGAGTGACTGGTATTTTTCTCTTTAAGAAGTCAGATATGGAGTGAGGTCCCAGGGTAAATTGTGACTGGTCTCTAAGAACAAGTGTCAGACAAGAGATGGACATATTAATATGTTGGAGAATTTGAACCTGAAAGGTTAAGCCAGACAGAGGTTGATCTAAATAAGTGGTAACATTAGGAACATTGAAAAGTCAGTGACAGAAATTATGAGGTGTTTAAATCGACCTTGTATTGACCAAGGAATTTGATGAAATATCAAACTATCAGTTAAACTGTCCTTGGTAGCTATCCTTTGTGATGTTTTACTAAAGAGTTTTCTTTCCATCCCAAACATTGGGAATAAAACATAGCTAGTAAGTAAACAATAACTTTCAATTTTGATAGAGAGCAGACATTTGATAAATAGTACAATTCAAACTAATAAGATTGATCTTACAAGCCCGGTCCAGACTCTTGGGTTAGCTGTCTACAATTGCTGTAATCTTCTCGTCCTGGCATGGTGGGGCTTTTCTTAGTTAATCATATCCAGGTGTCAGAAATAGGAGTTGCAGCCCATTCAGGGCAGGAGGCTTTTTGAGGTGAGAAATGTGAATCCAAGACCTTACTTCTTTTTTTTTTTTTTTTTGCGGTACTCGGGCCTCTCACTGTTGTGGCCTCTCCCGTTGCGGAGCACAGGCTCCAGACACGCAGGCTCAGTGGCCATGGCTCATGGGCCCAGCTGCTCCGCGGCATGTGGGATCCTCCCAGACCGGGGCATGAACCCATGTCCCCTGCATCGGCAGGCGGACTCTCAACCACTGCACCACCAGGGAAGCCCAAGACCTTACTTCTTTAAAGAGATGCTGACCTTTTTCAGTACAGGGTTTTGTTAACAATACCTGATATGATTCTTTCCAATGAGGTTGTAAAGTGTCCTTTATTTGGTGTATTTTTCCAATAGACAAAATCTCCATGTTGTAACCCATGGTCCTCAAGGTCTTGGTCTCCCAGGAGCTCACTGTGGAAGGAACTGGTTACTAATTTTTCATATTCTTTAAGTGCTTTGATGAGTCCCTGATAATACTGTGAAATATCACATTCAAGAAGTGCTGGTTCATCAGATGCATAGGTTGCCCAGTCATTATTTCAAAAGGAGACAATTGATGTTTATCAAAGGGGGTGGACCTCAGGTTAAGGAGTACCAAAGGAAGAGGTTTTGGCCATGGAATATTAAATACCTCTCAAAATTCAGCCAATTGTATTTTAGTTGTGCTACTGTTCCTTTCTACTAAGCCTTAGGTTTGAGGGTGATAGGCACAGTGAAAATGGTACATTTTCGGCCAAATCTTACAATTGTATTAAATAATCTGTCCAGTAAAATGGGTTCCCTGGTCACTACACAGCTCCAAAGGAGTTCCCCAAACTGGAAATATTCTTTCCAATAGTAATTTGCCTACTGTCAAGGCCATTGTTCATCTGCAAGGAAATGCCTCCACCTAGTGTGAAAACATGTATACCAGGATGTATCTGTAGCTTTGAGAGGAAGGCACCTAGATAAAGTCCAGTTGCAAAACTTCAAAAGATCCCTTGGGGAGGGGAAAGTGACCTTGAGAACCATGAAGGAGTTTACCAGGATTACATTTAGGACAAATAGAACATTGGTCATAAACCTTATGGGCTATAGTGAGAGAAGTTCTTCAAATATATTGCTTTCAGGTGCCCAATGGGTCAAGGAATGTACATGCTGGAGGAAGGGTATTGGGGTATTTATAGGTATTATAGGCCTTTTATTTGGTCCAGACCTCATCTGTGATATGGGATTGACAAATCCCCCTTTTTTCTTCCAGGTCTACTTTTTATTTTCTGAAACAAGTCCTTGAGCCTGAAAAGGAAATTTCCTAACGGTTTCATAACAGTTATGTCTGAGCAGAGGTCATCTTCTAAACTGGGCAGAGGTAAGGCTTAAGACAGCTTGTTTAGCTGCAGCGCCAGCCCATTAATTTCCTTTGGCTTCTGTTGAATCATATTTTTATTGGGAATGTCCAGGTATTTTAATGATGGCCAGCTGTTTGGGCAATTGAACGGACTTTAATAGTTTTGAGACTAGCTGTCCATTCTTTATGGGCTGGCCAGAAAAGGTGAGAAATCCTCTCTGTTTCCATAGCATTCCTAAATTCTGAGCTACTCCGTAGGCATAGCAGCTGTCAGTATAAATATTTGCACGTTGATCCTTGACTAATTGACAAGCCCTAATTAATGAAATCAATTAAGCTTTTTGGGTCAATTTGGTGTCCAGTAAATAAGAACTTCTGATTATTTCTACAATGGAAGTTATTGCATACCCAGCTTGATAAGGTCCCTGCTCATCCTTTAAATAGGATCCGTCTGTAAACCGACTTAAATCAGCGTTAGCAATGGGACTTCCTGTAAGTCAGTCCTAGGAGTAAGAAGATAGTTAGCACAATGCAGTCATGGTTATTGTCATCTTGAGCTGTGGGAAGTAAAGTTTCGGGGTTAAGTCTATGAAATCAAACCAAAGTACCATTGAGTGAAGAGAGTAACAATACTTCATAAGGGGTCAATCAAGTCACAGAATATTTTTGAGTATCATGAGAATTGTAAAGAGATTCAACTGAGTGAGAAAAATAAACTCTATTATGAGTTCTGCAGTAGCTTTGCATAAGAGATAAGTCATTGATATACCCCTCATACAGCAATTAAACATATGGACTATAACATCCTATGGGTTGGAGCTTGTCACAATACCACTGAGTTAATACACCCAGGGCATTTCCTCTATCTTCATGCACAAAGAGGAAAAATGGAAAAATTTATCATTAGGATGGCCTAATGCTGAAGCCTGGGCTAATGCAGATTTTAAAGCATTTATAACCTTTTCTTTTTCCATTGTCCTTTCAATTGGGTCTAGTTGGTCAGACCTAAGTAATGCATAGAGAGTTTGGGCAATGAGGGAATAAATTGGTACCCAATTATGTCAATACTTGGTTAGACCTAGAAATCTTCTTTGTTGTTTCTTTGGGGAAATGAGAAAGCTAGGATCCCCTTAATTCTTTCAGAATGAATCAATAATCCTTCTTTAGATATTAAATGACCTAAATATTTCACAATTGATAAGTAGAAATGTAATTTGTCTTTGGACACCTTATACCGCATAGAAGCTAATTGTTGAAATAGGTGAATAGTGTCTCTTTGAGAGTCCCGTTCAGTTCTAGAACACAAAAACAAATCACCTGCCTATTCAATTAAAGCAGAGACATTAAGAAAGTGTACATCAGCTAGATCAGCTTTAAGTGTTTGAGAAAAATAAAGAGGGCTCTCAGTATAGCCTTGTGGCATAACCGTACAGGCACACTGACAATCTTTGCATGTATTGTTTTCTTGTTCTCCTGGAGTACTAAAGGATGCACTACATAGGTCTGTTACTGAAAAATAACAAGTGTCTGCTGGAACGGCTGAGAGCAGAGAGTGAGGATTAGTAATCTCAGATTGGTGAGGGATCACAAGGTTATTTATAGCTCTCGGGTTCTGAACAATCTCCAGCCTTTTCCATTTGGCTTTCTTACTGGTAAAATGGGAGTATTGCAAGGACTGGTGTAAAGAATTATAAGTCTTTCTTAAGGAATTTCTGAATAATGGGTCTTATTTCACTTAATGCCTCTGGTCTGAGTGGCTACTGTCAGATATTGGGTAGAGGCTTGGAATTATCAATAGTTACTTTAATAAGAATAGCTATTTTAATTTTCCCAGTACCTGATGAAAGAAGGTGACCATAATTCCTCAGGCATTTGTAACAGCAAATCATTAACTTCCTCTTGATTTGTCTGAATTTTCATTTTCATAACCATCGATTTATCAGTAATTCTCTTCTGATCTGCACCTACATCTTCTAAATCTAAAATCATTTCACCTTATTATATGCCTCTAAAAATTCTCTTCCTAAGAAATGAATTGGAACACATTTCACCAGAAGGAACACGTGTCTTTCTGTGACAGTTCCTAGCTGAAACGTTATTAACTCTGATTTTAAAACCTGCATAGAAAATTTTTAAACCCCTATAATTTGAATAGATTGATTATTCTGAGGGAGAGGGCAATGAATAAGGGAAGGGTTAAAAACAGATAATGTATCCTCCGTGTCTACAAGAGTTTTAAAAGTTTCTCCTCTAACTGTTATTTCAATTTCCCCTAAGGTATTCATGAAGAGGAACAGGGGAATGCCCTCTCACAATCCTCAAAGGGTTCGGATTCCTTTTTAATTTTGCCTGTTTAAAGTCTCCCTTGAATTTGTGGCAAACTCTTTTTAAATGTCCAGGTCTCTTGCAATAAAACAGGTGCACTCATGTCCAGCCTGGCTGGAACTTGGGCAGGTTAGTTTTGGAAGGCCCCCAAACTGCTGTATCTGTACATTCATAATTTTGGCAGTTCTTTCATTTTCTCATTTCTGTAAGGTTTTAGGAATCTACCAGCAATTGTGATAAGGGCATTAGTACGCACGGTAGTACAATAAAGTTCATGCCTTTTATTTTTTTGTTTCTTTTCTTTTCTTTTTTTTTTTTTTTTGGCTGCATCGGGTCATAGTTGCAGCACACGGGATATTTGTTGAGGCATGTGGGATCTTTCCTTAGGGTGCGTGGTCTCTTCGTTGGGGTGCTCAGCTTTCTCTCTAGTCATGGCGTGAGGTTTTCTCTCTCTAGTTGTAGCGCACAGGCTGAATAGTTGTGGCGTGTGGGTTTAGTTGCCCTGCAGCATGGGGGATCTTAGTTCCCCAACCAGAGATCGAACCCACGTCCCCTGCATTGGAAGGTGGATTCTTTACCACTGGACCACCAGTGGGAAGTCCCATAAAGTTCATGTCTTTTCACTAGTCTGGACAATTATTCATCTAATCCTTCTAGAACAATGGAATTTAATATTGGATCATTCTGATGGTTCAAGGAATTCTCTGGATCAATGCCAGAGTGCTGTTTGTATGTCTTTTCAAACCTTTTAAAATAATCAAATAGTTTCTCCTGGCCTCTGATTGTGTTGATCGACCTTGGCCCAATCTATTTTCTGAGGGAAAATTTGGGGGATAGGCTGATACACGTTTTGGGCTTTATTTAAATTTCTGGTGATCTGTAGCCTCATGTTTATAAAACTCCTTCATAGGTGTCTTTCCGTTTATGTCTTGGAGCCATTCTTTTGCTCAATGAGCTGGTACCAGTCTGAATATCCAGGCTCCAAAGTTCTTAATGTAAGATCAAATTCCTTAGCAAAATCTAAAGGATCACGTAAAGGATTTGGAAAATCCTTAGTTAAATTCCTAAGTCCTGTCCTTGTCCAAAGGGTATAAGTAATGGCAGTTCTCCCTTCTGCTTGTGCCCTTTAAGGGAGCTGCCATTACCTTGGAATTCCTTTCATTTTCTACAGTGGACTCAATAATTTTTTTTTTCTCTTGGTGGGAGGGAGGGCAGGAAGGTCAAGGCTGGGGAACTCATAGAGGAGAGGATATAAAGAAGCCTGAGAAGGAGGTTGAGGATAAAGTTGTAGAAAAGAAACACTGGTTCTGAGGCTTTTTCCAATTTAGCCACCATTTCTAAAAATTTTCAGTTTGTTTCTTGCAATGAAGCCATTTTATTATTCCCTCATTGAGGCTTCCAGGTAACAATTAAAATATACCTCCCATTCTGGTTGTTTGATTTTATCACTGGCTCTTTTTAATTTATCATACAAATAAATCAATTCAGATAAATAAGAAATGTCCAGTTTTGGCCATCTCAGGGAAAAGTTATCTTTGGTCAGATTTTCCCATTTAGTTAAAGACTAGCAGGTGTCTGTTCCATAAGTATTATACCTAAAATTAGCTGGTGTTTCCATAGGTGGCTATCCCTCTGGGAGCTGTTTGGCTTTCAAGGCACAGTTTCCCGTTATTCATTTGGTAGTCTAATTCAGATATGAAATATGATCTGAACAAATTTCTAGGACAATGTGATGGATTGGATATGTGCTGCTTCTGAATCTAGCTCACAATGAGTTACTTTTGGGTCAGTTCAACTGTCTTAAATGTCTTCGTTTCTCCCTCTGACAATCTAAAACTGCCATGGGTGCCTGGGATACTAGGTGATCAGCATTTTTATGTCACGTGGCAAGCAGAATTTACTTAATGATTGTAGCGGGATCCTCTGTGGGACTGTTAAATGTCATGAGAATTGACCCACAGACACTTCAGAGCTAGGTTCTCAATTGCCTGAGAATGCCTTGTGGCCAGAAGGGGCAGATGTCACATTTTCTTTGGAGCTGAGCAGGTACAGTCTCGTATTTCAATAGCAAATAGTTTGTTCTGACCGTATGATAATTTGTTCTCAATTTAAGCCAAAATTAACAAAGATTTTATGTTTCTCTAGGCTTCCTGCCCAGCTCCTCCTAGGTCCCCATTTTGGGAAATTCACTGGTGACCCTTAAGACTCCAAGTTAAAGCAAAAACATTTCAAATGAAATTCAGGATGTCATTTAAAACAGGTATCAGGAGAACTCACCAAAGCACCTGAGGAGTATGAAGAAGCCACTGGAGCCCAAAGGTCCCGTGCTGACACCCAGTGCCGATTTGGGATAGACTCCAGGTATCCTCTGGTGGGTGTCTCTGATATCCTGCCAACTATGCTAAGAAGATGTTGACAATAAGTCAAATAACAAACCAACTAAGAAGAAAGAAAAGAGATTTTTATTTCAGCCAAACTGAGGATTATAACCAGGAAACAGATTCTCAGAAGCTCTGAGAACTCTTCCATTGCTCAGGAGGTAAGATGCAATTTTATACATTTTTGTGACAAAGAATTGGTGTGTCATATTGACATGTTATTATTGTACATAACGTTCTTCAAAGATTTTTTTTGGTCAGTCATGCATGTACAGAGAAAGCCTTTGATCAATGTGACCTGCTTTATGAGTGAAAAAACTTAATCTTAAAATTGAAATGCTGGCATCTGAAGAAAGGAACCATTGTTCTCAAAGGTGGAGTAGAAAAAAACATGATTTTTTTCTTCTTCAGGTTACAACATAATGATTTGATATATGTATATATTGCAAAATGATTACCACCATTAATTTGCTTAACATCCATAACTTCATACAGTTACAAAAACTTTTCTTTCTCCTGATGAGAACTTTTAAGATCTACTCTCTTAGGAACTGTCAAACACACTATAGAGTACTATATACAGTACATCCCCATGACTTTTTTTTTTTTTAGATTTTTTTTAACATCTTATTGGAGTATAATTGCTTTACAATGGTGTGTTAGTTTCTGCTTTAAAACAAAATGAATCAGTTATATATATACATATGTTCCCATATCTCTTCCCTCTTGCGTCTCCCTCCCTCCCACACTCCCTATCCCACCCCTCCAGGCAGTCACAAAGCACCGAGCTGATCTCCCTGTGCTATGCGGCTGCTTCCCAGCAGCTATCTACCTTATGTTTGGTAGTGTATAGATGTCCATGCCTCTCTCTCGCTTTGCCCATGCCTTATTTTTTTAATAACTGGAAGTTGGTATCTTTTGACCACCTTCATTTATTTCCTACATCCTCCCATCCTGCCTCTGGCAACCACCAATCTGTTCTCTGTCTCCATGATTCTATTTTTCTTAGATTTTACATATAAATGAGATCTTACAGTTTTTGTCTTTCTCTGACTTATTTCCCTTAGCATAAAGCCCTCAAGGTCCATCCATGTTGATGCAAATGGCAGGATTTCTTACTTTTTTATAGCTGAGTAATATTCCTCTATATTAATATATCACGTTTTCTCCAGCATCCGTTGATGGGCACTTAGGTTGTTTCCAAATCTTGGTTATTGTAAATAATGCAGCATTGAATACGAGGTTCCAGAAATCTTTTTGAGATAATGATTTAATTTCCATATTTCCCTGGTATTAACAGAATTTGTAGGGATAAAAGTGAAAATATGACATGAGAGACTTGCTCTGAAGAAGAGGGACTAGATTCCTCCCACTCAGTCACAGCTTTCTCTGGAAACTGAAAACTTCGAGGGAGTGGTGGAGGCAGAGTCCTCATACTGTGCAGTGGTCCCATAGGGACAACCGTTCATTAATTAAAAGACTTGCTCATCCTCAGGTCATGTATATGAATTGACTATTCAGTGATCTGAGCTCCCACAGTGGTTTTAGATGGCCAGAGGGAGAAACAAAGACGCAAAAGACAGTTGAAATCACTCTACAGTGACACCTACAGGAGGTAAGCTCACAAGCGGCACATTGGCTCACCACACAATCTCTTTAGTAAATTTTATTCCCAACAAATTCAACTTTAAAATGGGAAACAAAGTCTCTCAAATAGAGAAATGAGGGGTGTTAGAAAGCCAACTGCCGACTAACACCCGAGCCTGATTCACTTACAATATGCATGGAGCTTACACTTGCACGAAACTACTTACTTGGGGAAATTATATTAAGGGAGATCTCAATTTTATTATTTTATTTTATTATTATTATTATTATTATTTGTGGTAAACGGGCCTCTCACTGTTGTGGCCTCTCCCATTGCGGAGCACAGGTTCCAGACGCGCCGGCTCAGCGGCCATGGCTCACGGGCCTAAGTCGCTCCGCGGCACGTGGGATCTTCCCGGACTGGGGCACGAACCCGCGTCCCCCACATCGGCAGGCGGATCCTCAACCACTGCGCCACCAGGCAAGCCCGAGATCTCAATTTTAAATGACCAAATGGGGTTCTTTTGACATTCCAAATTTGATAGTTTTGCACACACAGTCAGGAAAAGACAGCTTGATAAAATATCTTTTAAGAATCCTAAACTTACAGAAACAAAAGCCCTTCTAGGAGTAAGGTGCATTTATCTCCCCATTTCTTTGAGAGGTAAATGTTCTATCTGATCTTCTTAGCTGTTTGTTTTTTCTTCTGGGTTTTGAGAGCTTGGTCTCTGCCATTCAAAAAGTACACATATTGTGTCCATATGACAACCGGTCAAATAGAGTGGGATTCTGAGCAGCATTTTTGGCTGTGCCAACTTTCAGAGGTCTTTGTCATCTTAACCTTTGTTGCCTCCACCTATACAACAAAGACTTTTTACTTTCTTAGACTATTTTTAGGAGTAAACGTTCTAGACCTTGTGAAGCCTACATCCTTTGCATTGTCTTGTGGGGACTACTCTTGCACCTTATTTCTTTAAATTGCTATTAAAATATCAATACTACTGGAGGGAGCTTCAAGATGGCGGAAGAGTAAGACGCGGACATCACCTTCCTCCCAATAGACACACCAGAAATACATCTACACATGGAACAACTCCTACAGAACACCTACTGAACGCTGGCAGAAGACCTCAGACGTCCCAAAAGGCAAGAAAGTCCCCACGCACCTGGGTAGGGCAAAAGAAAAAAAGAATAAACAGAGACAAAAGGATAGGGACGGGACCTGCACCAGTGGGAGGGAGCCATGAAGGAGGAAAGGTTTCCACACACTAGGAAGCCCCTTCGCGGGCGGAGACTGCAGGTGGCGGAGGGGGAAGCTTCGGAGCCGCGGAGGAGAGCACAGCAACAGGGGTGCGGAGGGCAAAGCAGAGAGATTCCAGCACAGAGGATCGGTGCCAACAGGCACTCACCAGCCAGAGAGGCTTGTCTGCTCACCCGCCAGGGTGGGCGGGGCTGGGAGCTGTCCTCACCAATGTGGGTGGGCATCATCCAATATCTTGGGGGCCTGAGTGAACAAGACACTCTTCTCTCCCTCTTTCTCTTCTTGACCATGAACATAGCAGCTTTGGGCTCTTGAGACTTGAGACTCCAGGACTTACATGAGTGGCCCCCTGGTTCTCAAGACTTTAGACTCACACTTGGAGTTACATCATCAGCTCCCCCAGTTTTCAGCCCTAAGCTTTGGCCTAAGTTATAAAACTGGCTTCGCTCATACTGTAGCTTTCAGACTGTGAGACCTCTGTCTCTGTAACCATGCAAATCCATTCCCATAATAAATCCCTCCTAATATATATCTGTATATACAGATGACTCTCGAACAACATACCTTTGAACTGCTCAGATCCACTTACCCGCGAATATTTTTCTATAGTAAGTGTAGCCCTGCACCATCTGCAGTTGGTTGAATCTGAGGCTGTGGAACTGAGGGTAGGGAAGGTTGACTATGGGTTATAAGAGGTATGTAGGAGGTGTTTTTTTACACATGCTGATATATTGATAATAAAGCATGCTATACTAGTCTTCCCTGATAGGGAGAGATAGTAGGTGTTATAGGATTACTGTCAGTCTTTCAATGACATGACATAACCCTACAAAAGGATATAATTTCTTAATGTGGTTTGGAAATACTAAAACCCTGTTATATGCCCGTATGATTTTAGTATTATGCTAAAAGGAAATTGTATGTCTTTACTGGTCACAACTAGTTTAATTCAATGAAGACCACTACCCCCTCATGACAAGCATGGGTTGACAAGGACAAGAGACTTTGGTTCATCTGCAGTGTGGACGACCCCTTCCAGAACTGGAGGTCTTGACTTGTGTAGTGAAACCCTTTCCCAGCACACACAAAGGCCAGGAACTGGGACTAATGGACCCACTTAAAGAACTATGGGGACTGCTCATGTCCAGGGTCATGGCCTGAGTCAGCAGTGAGGGCCCTGTCAAGAGCTTGTCATTGACCACTGAGTATTTTTCCCTTGTTGTGTGTATTAACCCACTGAACAGCCACAGAAGTGTGTAAGGAGGTCAAAGATGTCCAAGACAGAATAGAGGACTGATGGGAATAGTAGGGTTCCCAATCATAGACAAGTTGGTGCATTTTCTTTCATCAGTAACTGGAGATTACTGAGGTGAAAACAGGATAATATACCATGGAGGACATTAGTCCATTTACACTGAAGGTCTCTTTATTTCTGACCATTTCTTTACAATCACCCCCCCTCAGGGATAATGCCAACATGTGTGTCTCCAGCCCAAATTTCCATCCAGAAATTTAGATTCATATTTCTGATGCTATAAGCACATGTCCCTGAAAGTCCCCTCACCTCCCAGCATCTGCATTTCCAGTGCAATCCTATACCTGTGCTGGATCACCTTTCCTTTTCCCATTCACATTGAGCTGATATCTGAAATGACAGGTCTGTTTTCCTTTCATGATGCATCTATTGTCTAGATTTTTGTTTCCAAATGCCCAGAAGAAAGCTTTTGATAAATGCACCCAACTAGGCAGAGATATAGCAGTGGTATAGAAAGGGCACCTCTTGATAGAATGTCTTATTGCCCCAGCGAGGACATGGGCTGGAGCTAAGCCAGATGGCCCTGGGACATCCTAAATTCCTCATAATCTCAATTAGCTCATCCCGAAGCTGGGCAAGTCTGCCCAGGTGGAGAGCTCCATGAGGGCTGTAACTTTCCTGAGGGGCGGGATAAAACTCATCACTTAAATGGGGCATACCAGTGGTGTGACACAGCAGCTTCTCCATGATGGTCATAGAGAGGAGGTTCCCACACAGACTAAGGGTCCTGAGCTGGGAACAGTGGCTCAGGACAGGCAGGATAGACTCAAGTTGAAAGTCACTGATCCCACACTGCTCTAAGTTCAGTTCCTGGAGGGAGGCTGCAACTTGCTCCAGGAGAACTTGGAGGAGCTCAGGACTAAAGTGGGTCAGCGTGACACCACTCAGATCCAGGCCTTTTAGCTGACAGATGTTTGGGCACTGAGACAGATGGAGCAAGTCTGAATCTGTAAGCCGGCAGTTGGTTATTGAGAGGTTGTCCAAGGGGGTGTTCAGGCATCTGGGGGGAAAACAAGCAATTAGGTCTGAGAATCCAGGGTGGCATGAGCTAAAGTTGGCAGATAGTTGATTTGCCCAAAGCCAAGGTCCTACTAACTGCCTTAAGAAGGTCAATACCTAGAATGACCAGTCTCATTTTAGACTGACTCCTGTCATCTTCTTTGTGTGAGTGGGTCAACTTTACAGTATCTTGAAAGCTCTCTTTCATTATGGGTCAAGCAGGGTGAAACTTACTTCGCCTCTTTTAAATGATGAATGAAGATAATGAAATGCACTAGAACCTACTCAGCAGAGAGCCTAACACTGAGTCCCAATCAAGTGTGGGCATCACTGAATTTGAATATTGGGAGAGAAAATATAAAATGCTTTCAACTCAGGCTTCTTTCAGACCATGCGTAAGCCCTAGGCACCTGTATCTCTGGGCCAGTTGAGGCTGGTGGGAGACATGTATAGAGAATCAAACTGGACAAGATCCCACATCATCAACAGGGTTTGCCAGTCTGCAGGGGCTCACTTACACCCCTGCATCATCTGCAAACCACCTTCCACTTTCTATTATCTGTGGCTGCTGCTCCACTGCCATCCTCTCAGAGTCATGCATTTCTTAAATATTAATTTTCTGGAGCAGAAGACAGCCTTTTAGAGACTGGGAATTTCAGACAAGCTCACTGTGTTCACAAACCTGGTAAGCACAGAGATTCTCTCTCTCTTTCTCTCTCTTTCTGCCACGCAGCTTGTGGGATGGTAGTTTCCCAAGCCCTCAGCCATGAAAGTGCAGAGTTCTAACCACTGGACATCCAGGGAATTCCCCAGAGCTTCTCTTTAGAATTGCTCAGGTCTGAGGTAGTTTCGCTTCTTTAATGCCCTCTTCACTTACCTAATTTCCTAAGTCATCTGACATAGATATCTCTTTCTAAGGAAGAACCTATGTCCACCCTCACTTGATCCTAACCCTATGATCTATAGCTTTCTACTATGGTGTCCCATTACAGAACCTCTATAGCAGTTTGTTCCTCTACCTTGATTTGTGTGGTTATGGGATACCACACTACAGGATAGAGCAGCAAATGACACAGTTCACGTGACATTCTAGTGTTGTGTTCACTGTTACCTGGTCAGTGGCCCACTCTCACCTAAGCATCTGGTCCAGGCAGCCTTCAAGGAAGGAGGGAGATTCCATACGGAGATCCCGGAGGTGGTGCAGCCTGAGGAACTGAGAGGTAATTTGGACAACGTGCTGCTGTTCCAGCTCCTCAAAGGCAGACACAAGAATGGGGGAGAGAAAGAGTCTCTGCACATTACCCATCTGGCCCAGGAGAGGAGCAAACACGGCCAGGGTGGACAGATGCCAGGTGCAAATTCACTTGCACCTCCTGGATACAGTCCAGTTGCACCCTACTCAGGACCGTCATAATATTTTCCATGGGCATTGAAACAATCTTCAGCTTCTTACAGCACAGGTGTATGGAAACTTTTCTCTGCTCCACCCATCTGATGAGGTAGGTGAGGAAATTATCCAGGGTCCTTTTCTTCAGACAAAGTTCTATGAACACCTCCAAGGGAGTCAAGGGCTGCTGTGTCATTGACCTGTGCTCAGCCACTGGTACCATTCCTGAGCTTGAGCACCCGTGAGTGCTGGCTCCAGACCACATGCTCCAGAAGGTCTGGCCAGTATCCCATAAATCCAGCACTTGAAGTTTGCACCTCCTATGAGGAACAGATTAGTGGGGGTGCATTAAAATCCACACAGAATAAAACCACTGTCTCAGAATTGACAGCAGACTGTCCACCTGTGTTTTTATTTCACCTTCCTGTCATCACCTGCTGACTCCCCCTCTTCCCTCTCTGCCTCACTTTCCTCCATCTCCCTTTCCCTTCCCCCCCTTTCTAGTTCTTCACTTCTAGTACTGTTAAGCGTCACAGGAAGGAGATGGGGCATGTTCTTTCAACCCCCCTTGCATCTTAGGTACCCTTACATATCAGGAAGGCATTTCCCATAGTGAACCAAGGCCTCTGAGCTCCCTCACTGTCATCATCAGAATGCTCTTGTCCATCCCTTGTCCATCTACTTTCCCTCATCCCACCTGTCTCTTCCAGGAAGCCCAGGATTTTACCAGGCTATGCAAATCAGACTCACCTAGGGCGAACCTTCTGGGCAAGCAGGACATCAAGTGCTTCCAGCACTGCTTGTAAGGGCCCCACATGAGGCATGTCTATCAGGTCCCCCAGAGGCAGGCGGACAAAGGGCCAGGCTTGCACCATGGCCTTCAGGGTCTCGATGTGTCTCCCATGGAAGGCCTCCATGAACAGTGGTGGGAAGAGCTCAATGGGAAGACCTTCCACAGCAGAAATGGCTGAGGCCTCATCCCTCAGCAGGCTTTTTCCCGCCAGGTCCAGGAGTCTGGGTGGGGTCTGGACACTCATCCTGACTCTGCTCCAAAAGGAAGCCTGTGGAAACTGCCAGGGAACAAGGCATCGATTTCAGGCCAAGCAGGAGCACACCTCAGACTGTCTCCCAAACCTTCAGAAGTACCTACTCAGGCCAAGGTCACTGCCCTGGCAGAGGCGGAAGTGCCTCAATTAGCCCATATTACGCTGTGGACTCAGGGGGCAGAAAACTATAACATGTTCCCTACTGGATCCAGAACAAGCATCTCACAAGTACCAATGAGGAGGAAAGGCAACCACTAGCTCATTCAGTTCCATCCACTGCTCTGCTTAATTCCTGTCCTACTGGGAAGTGGGTACCAAGGAGCCTGAGAGCTGACTCCAATCTTTATTTGGGAAAGACTTGCAGACCATGACTTAGAGCCCTAAATCTATGGGAAGAGGAGTGTCAGGTGGACCAACACAGCCTACATCCTCAGTTACCTCAGTTAACTTGGCTGGTAAAGATTAAGGAGATACTCCTACAGTGAATGCTATTTGTCCACAAAATATATATTTTAAATTTAAATTTCAAGAAATAACATTCCAAACAGATGTTTTTTATTAGGAATATCTGCTTGAGGGACTTCCCTGGTGGTCCAGTGGTTAAGACTCTGTACTCCCATATGTATAACTGATTCACTTTGTTATAAAGCAGAAACTAACACACCATTGTAAAGCAATTATACCCCAATAAAGATGTTAAAAAAAAAAAAAGACTCTGTACTCCTAATGCAGGGGGCCGGGGTTCAATCCCTGATCAGGGAACTAGATCCCACATGCTGCAACTAAAGATCCCGCATACCGCAACGAAGATTCCATGTGCTGCAACTAAGACCTGGCTCAGCCAAATACATAAATAACTATTTTTAAAAATAATATCTGCTTGGTGGGGACATTTAAAAATGAGATAAGCCAAAGAACAAATCAGAATATTTGAGATTTAGGCAAAACCACACTGAGAGGCAAAACGAAAACCTGAAATGTGTTCATCTGAAAACAATGATTTTTCAAAAACTCTCTGTACCATCCAGAGATCCATGCTACCCTTCAAGATCAGCTTACCATGGGTAAGAAGAGGGTGTCCTTAGCTGAGGTTGGTAACTTACTGCTGTGATGGGGTTGGCGGGGTGCTCAGACCTCAGACCATGTGGAGACCCCAGCCAGTGACGCTGGAGCCAGAAGAGTCTGCATTCCTTCTTCAGAGGCTGAGGCTTTTATACACCTTTCTAATCCCATCATCCCTCTGGCCAACTACTAACTCAATCAGAAAAGGATCCTTGATTAATATTCCATATTGCCCATTGGATTGATCCTGATTGGATCTCCATTCTTCTCCAGATTACTTGATTGAATCAGATATCCATTCAGGAAACAGAAAGAATGATGGAGGGGGAATCAAGGACCCATTCATGGCTTCACTCCACAAACATTGACTGAATTCTACCAATACAGACAGTTATATTCCTGGGGGCTCAAACAGGAAAGGGATTATTGCTTCCTGACATCGGATGAGAAAAAAACATAACTTGAAACCATCCTTATTGGGGGATCTTCGGCCATATCAAAGTTATCGAAATGTCCCTGAATTAAAACAGCTTCATTAAGACAGTGGTATTGTTCCCAAAGTAAACAAAATAAACGTGTTTCTGTATCAACTTGTCACTTGGATGTTATGTAGCAAAGATACGAGATGATGAGCCTATTCAGGGGGCAAGGGAAGAGATCTGTGGATGTGGCTGGTTTTCCAGCCTTAAGCCGAGCCTTCTGTGAAGGTGGGCGTGTCAAGATCACAGTGAGAAGTAAGGGTGGGGACTTCACCTCTCGGAGCTGAGCATTCCTGAAGGGACCCCTGAATGACTGCAACAATTGAAAATAAAGAGTTCTTATTCTCCTAAGGAGGATGGAGACTTAAAGACATTTCTCTGGGTGATATTTGGAAAGTAAAAGAGAGTGGCTCAGAGGAAACAGTGTCACCTTTGAGGGTGTTTCCTCCTAGAAAGTTGGGATCAGCACAGCAAACACCATGAAAAGACTAAATCGAAGAATGTGAGAAGAGGAAGAGATGTGAGTCCTGGAATCAGACATTTCCAAGACTGAGAGCCACTGAGGGTGGGCACTGTGGGCTCTTTGGGAACTTGGAGCCAGGGAAGAAATAAACGTGGGTCAGTAGCAAATAACACGGTCATCCAGGGGCAGGTGCTACCAGGAGAGGTTTTCTTTAAGTTATTTTCTCACTGAAGACACTTTCCAGATGGCAAATAGCCCCAGACATTTTTCTGGTTATTGGAAGCCGAACCATAATCCCATTGGGCACTTTGCAAATGTATTTAGATAATTACTGTTTTCTCAAACTTAGCTAAGTTCAAGACAGATTCTGAACAAGGAGACACCATTAGGCACAGAAATAAAATTCTTTTCTCTTCATAAAGAGAGAAATTTTTTTCTCTTCTATTTGGTGTTTAAGATTCTACCACATTCAGGGATGACTTCCACCTGAGCTGCATCACACAGAGATTCTTTTGAAGTTTAAGTTTACAAACAAAGGGAGACCCTTTCTCTATCTCTAAGAATTTTCCATGCCTCTCTCCCACCCCATTTATTTGATGCCCAAACAATTCTTATATAGCACTGGCCACCAAGTCAAAGATTCTTTAAGGGTGTTTTCCCTCTGGGTCACATTCCGGAAGATTCCTTTCACCACATTTCTGCCATGGGTATAAATGACCTTTGCATAAAATAGGGTTAGATTGGATTCTACTCAATAGGCATTTTAACTCCCAGGCCAACCATCCCTTTTATTAAAGACCTGCGGTAGAGTGAGATTAGTACCAATGATAATCATAAACATCTCTGTTTATTGAACAAAAACTGGGTAAGAATGGTGCGGACACTTTTTATTCACTACCTCAGATCACCTTCACAGAAAATCTAAACATCGCTGCTATTTTCTCCATTTTTAGGCTGGTGAATCAAGGTTTCTTCCAGGTAGAGGAATCTTCCCATTTCTGTGCAGTGAATAATTAGGTGACAGGATCAGAAGGACCCCTCAAATTGTCAGACAACCTACATGTTGCAAAGGACTGACAGAGAGCCTTCACATGATGTTGGAAATGCGGAAAGTGCAGAGTTTAAGCTGGGGATGTTTCTATGGGGTGGCAGTTTCTATGAGGTCCAAAAAGACCATTGTTTTAAAGTGAGAAGTTGAAACTAATTCTCTGAAAAAAACTCGAGGGCTGATATGGAAAATAGCAAAAGTGGCTAGACTCCAAGTTAGTCCTTGTCAGATTTGTGGGCATTTGTGGGAAAATCAGAAGGTTTCCTGCCTGAGCAGTCATCTGTTGAGCGAGACATGTCAGAAGGAAATCAGAGACAGACACAGGTTTACATGGTGAAGGCAAATTTTATTCAGGGCTATGACAATAGAGGGAAAGATACCCCAGCATGTGACTTGGCTTCATTCAAACTTCAACAGATAGGAATAGGGATTCACATCCAAAAAGCAGGGGGGTTACTGGCTGGTAAATTAATAAAGTCTGGGAGGGATAATAGCTGAACCAATGTAACAGATTTCTTGCTAAAGGCAGCCCAGCATGATCTGATACCAATAGTGGGCAGTGAGGAAATTTGATCAGATTTTGGGGGTCATCAGATATCAAGCATGGGGATTCTTGCTGGACTGACCTATGGTTCTTATTGAAACTAGATTTTACAAGGAAGTACACAGACAATCCCAGGAGAGGATTCAGGAGGCTGAATAAATTTTGCTCAAACAAAGAACGTTTTCAGTTGAGGGGACTGTGTTGGGGCACTGGGTGGTATGTGCAAACGCTGATTTAGTGAAAAGTGTGGCCAACTTGGGAACAGGTGAAAGTCACTGATGCTGGGCAGGGAGAGCACAGGCAGGTCACGTGGGAGTTGGAATGAAGACGGAATCCTTTGAAAGATTTCCATGATCTGATTAAGAGTCTCACACCCACTGTCATGGGTACCTGGAGACAATGTTGTCAGTGGACAAAGGAGCAAGAAGGGAGAGAGCACAGCCTGCATCCTGGCCTGGACAGAGCAGTCGGGTTGGAGACCCACAGAGGTGGAAAGACACAGGAGTCCCCATAGCCTTGGCAGTTTACAGGAGGCTTGAGGGTGGCCTCCAGAGGAGGAGGGCCGCTGGAATGCTGATTGGTCCACTGGGGTCTTGTTCTCTTTACGGTGATGGGTTGCTATGACCTGAATGTTTGTTCCCCGTCCCCTCCTCCACCTGCCACAACCAAACACACGCACATCCCACAGATTCTTCCGGTCACTACAGTGTTAACAGCCACTTTTTAGACTCTGTGTCTGTGTGTGTGTGTGTGTGTGTGTGTAAGGTCATGGAACGCTGACCACGTATGGACATCCATGGGCTCTGGGATCCACTCAGTCCCACCTCCACCCCTAACCATTGTCCCTCCACCGTCTCAACTGCCTGGAAAGGATTAGATGGATTGAGGGATTTTGAGATGGGGGATGACGCTGGGTTATCCAGTGAGCCTCACATAATCAGAAGGATCCTTAGAGAGGGAGACAGAGAGGAAAGAAGATGCTACACTGCTGGGTCTGGAAATGGAGGAAGGGGACACAAGCCAAGGAATGTAGGTGTCCCCTGGTAGCGGGAAAAGGCAAGGAAAGAATTGACCCCTACAGGGATCCCAGCCCCAAGAATTCGCTGTGAACTTCTCACCTCTAAAGCTGTAAGGGAATAAACTTGTGTTACTTTAGGACAGTGAGTTTGTGGTATTTGTTACAGCAGCAATAAGAACTAGTACACCACCTTTCTGGACCTTTAACAGACCTGCCGAGCTCCTTCCCAACTCGAAGCCTCACATATGCCATTCCTGCAGCCTGAGCCACCCTGTCCTTCCTCCCACCTGTCCCTGCACCTGGCTCGTCCATCTCAGCATTCTAGTCTCAGCCTAAATGCCCCCTCCTCAGGGAAGCCCTCACTCACTAGCTCATGTCTCCATGCCCCCATTACTGCTCTCATGCACCCCTTTAGTTCAGCACAACCCCAGCGATCTCCCTTATGACCTACTGGCCCCCAAGGTCCTCACTTCTGTAAGCCTGTCCCCCAACGTCACCCTCTCCTGAATGCAGGAAAGGGATGCATTCAACATCCCTTTCCTGCTGGACAGAAGGCTGTGAGGCCAGAGGCTGCCTTGACCATGGCTCAGTGGATGTTTGTGGGGTGAATGGATGGTGCAGGAGGCGTGAGGAGGCCAGCTGGCTCCATGTCAGCTGTCTCTTATGTCTTCTACCTACCCTTCCTCTACTCCCCATTCCTCATGTCACTCATTCATTCAACAAACATTCCTGGAGGATATGTACCGAGTTGTGAAAACTTGGAGTCATGTTACCTCTCTGGGCCTCAGTTTCCCCTTGTGTGAAATATGGGAACTTATGGGTTCTTCCAGTTACTCTTGACTTTCAAGTCTGTCTTCTGCACATACATGACACTCCTTGTGTCAAAGGGCTTTATTTGTGGGCTGGAAAAGAAAGGAACCTGTGGGTTTGGAGGAGGGGTAGAGAGTATAAAACACAGACCATGATTCCAAGGGCCACTCAGATCGGCTTGATTTAAAATTCTGGAAGTATGTGCAGCTGCCTGCTGTCTGGCAGGTCCGACGGTGTGGTGGGTCTCCACGTGATTCCACCTGTGCTGTGATGGGGTGGCAGTTCTCAGGAGTGTGGGACAGGCTGCAGGTGAGGGGGAGGCCCCGGAATCGCATGCTCCCGCTGAGACGTAGCACCAGAAGGTGGTCTGGGGTAGGAAGAAGTGTAAATGCTCTCCCTCCGGGTGGCCTCGGGTGATGGGAGCCATCTCTGCTTCAGCTGCTCGTAGAGTCCGTAGTTTGTAGGGGGAGCTGCAAGGCAAACCAGAGTCTGGGTGAACAGGGCTTAGAGGAGGAGGCTACTGTTGATGGGACAGGAGAATGGTTGGTTGGACCCTGCAGGTTCTCCCAGGCTGCCGTACCAGGGAGCTAGGCTGGCCGTGCACCAGAGGGGAGAAGGAGGCTTGCAGGAGGGTGGTGGTCCTGCCAGCGCCCCCCCCCCCCCAGAGCCTCAGGGTGTGGCCTGCTCCCTGTGTACCTAGGAGGGACCAAACACTGTGAGAAGCCTTGAAAAATTCAGCCCCATGACCTGATTGAAAGTGGCCCCATCAGTTCCTGGATAATAACTGCCCCACCCCAGCAGGGAAGGGAGCAGCGGGAGCTTGTGAGAGTGACCTTGAGAGAAACCCTTGCAAAGTAATGCGTTGTGACAAGCGCTCACTCTCCACAAAAAGATAAGTGCAAAGGATAGGGGCAGCTTGAAATGTAAATCAGATCAAGGCACTCTCCTGGTAAATCTGCTCAAAGTCTTGTTACTGAGGGAAGGACAAAGTCCACACTCCTTATTGTGGCCTGTGAGCCCCTACCTGGCCTTTCTCTACCCCTGCTTTGCAGCTTTGTCACTCGCTCTTGCTTCCCCTGGGATGTCCTCCCTCCAATTCCTGCACGGCTCCCTCCTTCTCAATTCAGTTATTTCCTCCAGAAAGACCGTCCTTTGTCATCCCATCCCAATGAGAATCAATATACCGGCCTCACTTTCTCTCCGCTACCCGTTTTCTTTTCTTCATACCACATATCCCGGTGCAGTGCACTGGATCTTACGTTATCTTATTCATTAATGATGTCTTCTGTGTCTCTTCGTGAGGGTGTCAATTCCCTGAGGGCAGGAATTCCTCCCTATCTGTCACTGCTGTGTCCCCAGATGCTACAATAGGGCATGGCACCTGGGGATTACTCAGTAGTATTTATGAAACGGATGATGGATCTGAGTGTGCAGTGATGCTGCGCCCCACCACCTGTGCTCCAGGTAAACATGGTGCTGCAGGTGACAGTTTCATCCCACAGCAACATCATCCAGCAACACAGGGAGAGGGCAGGTGGCCTGGAGGTAAATAGGACTCTTTCCCTATCTTCTCATTCTAATGCTTTTCTGGAGTCTGAGTCACCTGTGAGGTTCTTCCGCACCAGGTAGGCACACCTCAGCCCTATGCAGCTATGAACCCTTTAGAGCCCAATAAAGGAGGCGATCCCGAATTACAAAAATACCGGGAAGGGGGAAGTCAGCTTTCTCTGGGAGCCACAGCGACCTATGTCTATCCCACGTGCGGAGCTGGGGTAAGCTTGGGTTATAGTTATGCCGGTTGTAATGGTCGTCGTACGTGCTGATCAGATGGTGGCGCGAGGGCTCCTGGTGGTGGGTGATCAGGTGTTTGTACGGGAGCCCCTGGAAGGACAGACACAGGGCACATGTTACCAATCAGACGAAGGCATCCACCTGGCTGTGGCTGGAGACAGAATCTGCCCGCCATGGAGATCTGTGGTGCTGAAGGAGAGGGGGCCCCCATGGGAGTGTGGCTGCCTGAGCCCTGGGAGCCACCAACAGGAAACACACTTGTCTGCCCACCATGACACAGTTCACCTTCAAACACACATCCCACCTCAGCTGCAGTCAGCTCTCTGCGTGAGGAGCTCCCAGCCTATGCCAAGACAACTCATCCCGAGAACGAGCTAAGGGGATGCAGTAACATGAAAGTCAGGATACCCAGCTGAATAGGGGAGTCCGGGCCATCTCACTGCATGCCCTGGTGATCTGAAATTACCCCCTTTGATCTGTCTCAAGTCTCATCCTTCCAAGCGCCGATTTCCATGGCAAGTGAAGGATGTTAAGTGCCGAGCCTGACGTCTGCACCTTCTATTTCAATCAGTTACTATGGGAAGAGTCAGCGAATGCTCCGTAAATTGCCTTCTCCTGCAAAGGATTTATGTCTCCCTCAGCTGGCAACTCAGGGAGTGATTTCTTTGGTGGGGAGTTATTTACAGGGAGAAGAAAGCCGTGTTCTCCCGACTCTGGGACGTTTGCCTGAATCAGTGCTTTTCCTAAGAAAATCCTCTTGGCCCTAAAAGGGAATCCTAGAGGACTGGGCTGATTTACAGGGAAGATAATGTGGATTTCCATGCTCGTCCTCTTGTCTGGAGTCGCGGGGAGGTCTGTGCCTACTACAGCCCAAAAACACTGGCTGCGCCGAATATTTCAAGTGGTGGTTCCATGAATCCGTCAGATCACAAGGCCAGAAGGAGACACAGGGGGATGGGCACAGACATTAAGCAGGGGTTCCCAAGGTCCACATCACCAGATGTCTGGAGTATATTTCCAAGGTCAGGGAAAGCAAGTTGGAGGGGTTCTCAGCTATCTTGACCATACACACAAGATTTTTGTTTTGATCAGGTACGGTAAGCTGACAGACATAGAGACAACTGCCTTTGAAAGTTTATCACTTACAATTCCCAAGAGGAGGGGGCATGTCACATTGCACAGGACCACATGGGAAGCACAAGGGTCAGTCAGGAGGCAGAAGGACTGAAGATAGAACATGGCCCAGAGCCTTCGTTGTGCTTTCCAACAAAGGAATGGGCAAAGCAGGGTAGGCATGTTTGAGAAGTGTAGGATTGCACAGTTTGAATAAATTCAGGGTGTCTCTGGTTGTCACTGCCTGGGCCTGGAATGGGGAATATTGGCCTCGCATGTGAGCATTAGATAAAGGAGGTGATTGGAGGGATGGTCTCTGGATTGGTTGGTTTGCACCTGAAAGGCATGATGGCAGGCAAGTTGTTTACTGTCCCTAGGAATTAGCTAACCCTGGGAGGGGCAGCCTCTCCAGGATTAGCAAGACCCCTAAAATATCAAAGTAAAATACAGAAGATAAAAAACATGATTAAAACACCTGCCTAGGGGATAAAAACTCCGTTGATCCATGCTCAATTGGAAGAGCAGTTGCAGCATTTGCCAAAGGGAGGAGAGTAAAGTGGGGAGGGAGATGGAAATGGAGGCTGTCCCAGTAGGGGAGCACAGGATGAAGCACACAGAGGAGCCGACAGAACTGAAGCAGCAATGTGGAAGCGATGCTGTTTCCAGTGTCCTCAGCACACAAACAGGCTATTTGAACAGAATCCCTAGACACGAATATCCAGTTGCTGGGTTCTATTTTGTGTATGTGTTGGAGGAGGCATCTTGATTTTATCCAGGCTCTATGTGTGTGTGGTTATCCCTCATCAGGCTTTGTGATGGGACAACAAATGTCTTTAAGAAAGGGCACCAAGGGGCTTCCCTGGTGGCGCAGTGGTTGAGAGTCCGCCTGCCGATGCAGGGGACACGGGTTCGTGCTCCGGTCCGGGAAGATCCCACATGCCGCGGAGCGGCTGGCCCCGTGAGCCGTGGCCGCTGAGCCTGCGCATCCAGAGCCTGTGCTCCGCAACGGAAGAGGCCACAACAGTGAGAGGTCCACGTACCGCAAAAAAAAAAAAAAAAGGGCACCCAAGGTAAGCTAAATGCCTCATGTACATTGATGGTTAGGGGATGGTTAGGATTGTGGGTTCTAATTTTGACTTCCTTGTATTCAAATATGTTTGTGTCTCCAGTGCACACTGATGCTAATGGTTGGCAGCACCAAAGCATCAGCACGGTCCGAGGACCATGCAGTGCGACCCAGATATGACAGCACAAACCAGAGGTGCCATCATGGTCCAGGGATGCTAGCACAGAACTGAACATCTGGCACTGTTTATACTGACATGAATCCCCAAATGCAGAAGTTGAAGAGTCAACTCTGGCAGGTGGTGAAAAGGGATCTGAGGAGACTTTTTGCTTGATTTCTTGATTGCTGAGCAGCCCCCTGTTCAGTCCCTTACCGACAGGCTACACAGCTTCAGACAGGACACTCGCCACCCTTGGGCACATTTTATCTGAAAATGAGCGTGCTGAGCTGGACAATCCCTTGGGTCCCTTCCAGCTCTACAATGCTCCATTCTGAAGGATGTCCATCCCTCATTCTGTGCCTCCCTGCCCTCACCCTGAATTTAGGCAAAGATAGGGTTGTGTGGGGTGGGAGTGAGGGGACAGAAATCACCTCTATGAGCAGCAGGCTGGCAGAAGAAATAACTTGGGGGAACACCCAGATCATGGTGGGGACAGGGCATAGTTGTGCACCCAGTGGGTGAGCACCTACAAGCTTATTCTCTCCAGGCTGAACCTGGTGGGAAGTACCCATGAGAGTTGATATAGGCAGAGGCTTTCTCTCCTGTTCCTGGAAGGGCCAGGATCTCTGAGCCTCTGGAACACTCTCACCTAATTTGATAAATGTCTCTAATGCCTGGTCTTGGGCGTGGAAGGCATGTTCTGAGGTTGCAGTGCCCTGCTCCCTGTTCTGAAAGCCTGGAACACAGCCACACTCACAAACAGGCACCCAACAAGTGAGAGTGCACTGAACGGTCCTTGACTTTTCATACAAAAGAACAGGACGCTTGGGCATAGCTGCTACAAACACTGTCTGTTCAAACATCACCACCACTTAACTTTTGGAGTACTTTGTGTGACCCCTGACTACATTCACCTTAATTGAACACTTACCTTTGTTTGTTTCCCATATTCTTTGCCTGCACCCTGTTGGAAAAGTGTGAAGGAAGGGGGGAAATGGCCCAGGAAAGTACTGGGATACCAGCCAAGGGGAATGCTTGAGATTAGATTGACATCTGTCCACCCAGTAAATAAGGATAAGTGACATTGGCAGCCATCTGGCTCGGGAGGGTATTTAATGAGGTTACTCCTGAGTTTCTAAGAGGGAAATGGATCTAGAAAGAGTCTGGCTGTTAGTGTCTCCTGAGCATTGGGAGGGAGTCAGGCCTGAGTGGGGGGTCCCGAGCCCTCTTACCTCAACTCTCCTCTTGCTGTACCACCTGGAGGTCTGGTCCGGTTTGTGGCCTGGGAAGGGGATATACTCTTTTCTATAAATGGTCTGGGGTGTTTTCTCAGTGCCTTTGGTGAACTGAAAAAGACCAAATATTCAGGACAGTTTCTGTGATGCCCCTTCTCAAACTTCTGCTGCATCCCCTCAGCTCCCAACCATTGGAAGCTGGGCAGAAAAAGGGTAAATATGGACCCCGGGCATCCTGCACAACACAGGCTTAATTGTGCCCCGCTCCCTTCCAGTACTTGAAAAGGAGTGTGCTCAGGGACTTGGCAACCCCCAAGAGCCCTTGGGAAAGCTGTTTTGGTGTCATCTGACCATATCTCATGGTCACTCCTGTTTCTGTTCTCTCCTCTCTCTCCCTGCTCGACTCCTCCCTTTCTTTTTCTCCTTTGTTGCTCACTCTTCCCAACTCTACTCTTTCTTTCCCCCATTATATTACATTTTTGTGGTTGATTTTTTTTTGAAATTCATTGTGGTAAAATATGCTTAATAAAAGGTACCATTTTAACTATTTTTAAGTGTGTGGTTCAGTAGCATTAAGTACATTAACAGTGTTGTGCAACCACAACCACCCTCCATTTCCAGGAATTTTTCATCCTCTCAAACTGAAACTCTGTCCCCATTAAGCAACAGCTCCTCAATCTCCCCTCCCTCAGCCCCTGACAACCATCATTCTACTTTCTGTCTCTGTGAAGTTGACTACTCTATGTACCTCAGATAAGTGCAAGTATAGAGTATTTGTCTTTTGGTGACTGACTTATTTCACTTAGCATAGTGTCTTCAAGTTTTATCTACACGGTAGCATACGTCATAATTTTCTTTTAAAGACTGAGTGATATTCCATTGTATGTACATGCTCCATTTTGTTTATCCATTCATTCGTCATTGGATTACATCTACCTTTCAGTTCCTGTGAATAATGCTGCTGAGAACATGAATGTGCAAATATCTCTCTTCAAGATCCTGCTTTCACTCTGTTGATAGTGTTGATAGAGTTCTTTGATGCATAAAGTTTTTAATTTTGATGAAGTCCAATCTATCTATTTTTTTCTCTTGCTGCCTATGTTTTGGGTGTCATATCCAAGAAATCACTGCTAACTTCAAGGTCATGCAGCTTTTCTTCTATGTTTTCTTCTAAGAGTTTTATAGTTTTAGGTCTTGTATCTAGGTCTTTGATCCATTTTGAATTAATTTTTTAATATGGTGTGAGGTAAGGGTCCAACTTCATTCTTTTGCATGAGTATGATGTTAGCTGTGCTTTGTAACAATCTATTTTAAATTGATCCTGACTTGCCTTAACTCATTAATAAAAACTCCACTCCTTTAGAGTTCTGCCCTCTCCCATTTTATGTTATTGATGTTCCAAATTACATCTTGATCTACCATGTATGCACTAACATGGATTTTTAATTATTTTTATACACTTGGGTTTTTTTAATCATGTAGAAAATAGTGGAATTACAAACCAAAATTATAATAATAATGGTTTTTATATTTGTCTGTGTATTTATCTTTACCAGAGGTCTTCATGTTTTCATATGGCTTCAAGTTACTGTCTAGCATTTCTCCATTTCAACTTCAATGACTCCCATTAGCATGTCTTGTAGGGCAGCCCTAGTGGTAATGAACTCCCTCAGCTTTTGTTTATCTGGGAATGTTTTAATTCCTCCATTTTTGAAGTAGAGTTTTGCTGGCTAAAACAGTATTCTCAGTTGATAGTGGGGTGGGGGTTTTTGTTGTTACTATTTTTGACCCCTTTAAATATATCACTCCACTGCCTTCTGACCTGCAAGGTTTCTTTTGAGAAATCTAATGATAATCTTATTAGGGCTCCCTTGTATGTGATGATTCATTTTTCTCTTGCTTCTTTAAAGATGATCTCTTTTTCTTTGACTTTCAACAGTTTGATTATAATTGTCTCTGTGTGGGTCTCTTTGGGGATTATTTTATTTGATCTTCATTGAGCTTCTTGGATTTGTAGATCCATATCTTTTCTTCCAGTTTGGGAAGTTTTCAGCCATTATTTCTTCAAATAATCTCTCTGCCCCTTTCTCTCTCTCTTTTATCCCATAATCTGTATACTGGTCAGCTTGATGATGTCCCATAAGTCCTTGGGATCTGTTCACTTTTCTTATTCAGTTTTCTTTTTGCTCCCTGGACTCAGTAATTTCAAATGATCTGTCTTCAAGTTCTCTGATTCTTTCTTCTGCTTGTTCAAATCCACTGTTGAATGTCTCTAGTGAATTTTTTTTCAATTTAATTACTGAGTTTTTCAATTCCATTATTTTTGTTTGGTTCCTTTTTATAATTTCTCTTTCATTAATATTCTCATTTTGCCTGTATATTATTTTCCCGATTTCATTTAATTCTTTGTCCATATTTTCTTTTAGCTCTTTAAGCATATTTAAGACAGGTGGGGTTTTTTTAAATTCTTTTAAATTTATTTACTTTATTTATTTATTTTTGGTTGTGTTGGGTCTCAGTTGATGTTAGTTGGCTTTCTCTAGTTGCATCCAGCAGGAGCTACTCTTCATTGAGGTGCACAGGCTTCTCATTGTTGTGGCTTCTCTTATTGAGGAGTACGGGCTCTAGGCATGCGGGCTTCAGTAGTTGTGGCACACAGGCTCAGTAGTTGTGGCACACAGGCTTAGTTGCTCTGCAGCATGTGGGATCTTCCTGAACCAGGAATCAAACCCATGTCCCCTGCATTGGCAGGTGGACTCTTAACCACTGCACCACCAGGGAAGCCCCTAAGACAGGTTTTTTAAAGTTTTTCTCTGGTACTTCCATTGTCTGTGCTTCTTCAGGGACCATTTCTGCCACTTTATTTTCTTCCTTTTAGTGGGCCATCTTTTCCTATTTCTTTGTATGCCTTATGATTTTTTTGTTGAACACTGAGCACTTGAAAAAAACAGCCATCTCTCCTAGTCTTTGCAGACTGGCTCCACTCAAGGAAAGTTCTCCGCTAAGTAGCAGGGCATGTTCTGAGCCTTGGAATCAGCCAGGTATGAAGGTTTAAGTTCTTCTCAGGACTTTTCTGAACATGAGCATGCATCCTCCTTAGGCCTCTGTGTGTGTGTGTGTGTGTGTGTGTGTGTGTGTGTGCGCGCATGCATGCGCACACTTTTATTTCCCCTGTGTACATGGCTGCTTTAAAATGCCTTAATTATCTGAGGAGTCTCTTCCTGGCTTCTCAGAGCCTTCGATGTTCTGTTGCATTCCTCTACCTATAATTTCTTGCCCCCAGACATTTGCAAGTTTGTAGTCCCCTGGCAGCTTTCATTAACTGTGACCACTGCTGCTTTTCAAGCTCTTCCTAGCCTAAAATATGAACTACCCACTTTTCCCTGTCTGGTCTCTTGACTTAGGCAGAACAGAGACCAATCCCTCAGGCAGCTTCCAGACAGGTTACAATGTTGCTCCACTCCCTCTGGGTTCCAGGGAGGGAACTGGGAGCTGAGCCACTGCTTCCCCCACACTGCACCACACTGTGCTGGGGAGGGAATGCAGAAAGGGCAAGTAAAAATGCCATGGAATCTCCTACTATTTTGAATGTGGCTTTTTCTACTGGGCATTTGATTTTTTGCTATAGACTTTTGTTTTGCAGAGCTCCCATATAGTTGTTTCAGTTAGGCTATAGTTGCTTTTTAAGTGTTTCCATGAGAGAACAAGGAACCTGGAGCTTCTTAGTCTGCCATCTTTCTGACATCACTCCAACTCTGCTCTCTTTATGCAATCTCCTCTAGGTGTTGGACCAGTCCATAATATCCCTGGGTACTGCCTTGCCCACAGGAGCCTGAAGGGACTGCTCACCCAGTCCTTCTTGCCCTTGGATTACACACCCCTACTCCCTAAACAAAGCCAAGTGCAGTCAGGGCTAAAAATGGCCAAAAGCCACATCTGACCAGAGGGGTCGTAAATGTTCATGTTCCCCCATGAAAACAGCCTTTTCCAGTTCTCAGAAATCACCATCAACCTTCCCCGCACTTGCATCAAAGCTGCCAATTCTATCTCACCCTCTTTCCCTTGCCTATTTTCCAAGAAGACGTGAGGATGTCTAGACGTCTCTGTAGAAATTTAAGTGGGTCAGTCTTGATTGCCACGAATGAAGATATTCTATTTTAAGTACGTCAATTCAGGCAAAGTATTTTGTGATGACCTTTAAGGTACATGGGAACACCAAAAGCCCATTTGTTCTGTTTTGAAAGTGAAAGCTGAAATGCACAGGCAGGGCAAGGTTGCATAACAGGTGCCAGAGAACAGCAGTTCATCCCTGGACATCAACACAAGGAGTGTCAAGCCTGCCTTGGCAGGTAACACATCCTGGGAAGGGCCAGCCCAGGGAGAGCAGACATTCTTCAAATCAAGGTGCAGTGGAATTAGGGACAGGGAACACTGGATGCCTAGAAACACTCCACTGAATATGGAACTGCAAGGCACAACCATATTGACACCTGCGCTATGAGGTTTTCAAGATGTAATAGGGACCTTGATGATTGCTTGAACGTAACTCCTCTATGTATAGCACAGTGCCACCTTCTTAAGATGCAGTCGCCTATGGCCCTTTGAAAATAATAATGTCCTAACTCCTCCCTCTCCCTAGCAGGTCTCCCTCTGAGCCCTCTGTCCACCTCCTTTTTTCTTACCATCTTCCTCTCCTCCAACCAGTTTCCAGTGAGCACTCTGGTTGAATACTTGGCCTCAATCTTCCAGCTCGGAGTGGAGAATGACTGTGGACTTACTGCAGTAAGAAACTGCATGGTAAGGATTTGCCCCAAGCTTCTCTGACTTAACACAGTTTAAGGTTTCGGGGGTGGGAGATGTTATGAAGTTGCTGAGTTTGGGATGCCTTTTTTTTTCTTTTCATCAGTCAAAAGGAGTGGTAGTAGATGAAACTCTACTAACTTCACAGAATAAAAGGGCCTTGAGAGTCCACTTTCAGCCTCCAGGGAGAGGTGATGTGATCTTGGATTCCCTACTGTTGACTGTCTCCATGGTGATAGACTCTGAGTATAAATACTCTCCTTAAGGGGGCAGCTGATTCTTCAGGAGCAAAATTGACACCCCAAAAGCAAATCAAACCAACAACAATCGCCACAAAAGCAGGAGGCAGAAGGACCTGGTTTCTATGTCACCACCTGATAAAAGGCATCATCTTTGCTGCATTTTTACAACTAGAACGAGTTGAGATGATGACATTCTACTGCTTAATGAGTGCTGATGTGCTAGGCCCATACTGAGACTTTTACATGTACTCACTTGTTTAATCCTCAGAGCAGCTCTATGAAGCAGGTGCCAATGACTGTACCCATTTTATGGATGAGGACACTGAAGCAAGGAGGGATTAAGTAGCTGCCTCCAGTCACACATGCGGAGAGCTGGGATTTAAATCCACTCTGATTCAGGTCTAAACCACTGGACTCTACTCACTGCCCATCTGCCCCTTTGCCTAAGGGGCTTGAGGAAGAATCCTATCTTTGTGGTCAAACTAATAAATATTGTTCATTCAGATCATCTCCATTCATTCATTCCAGAGTCATTCTAGCAAGCATATGCCACATCCTTGGCACTGAGCTGGGGCTACAATACATCAGTGGCTAGACCAGGGCCCCATCCCTATAGAGCTCAGTCTAATGGGATAAAGACCATGATCTTGCTTATTCATTAAGCCAAAAAATCAGGAACCACCTAGATATCTATCAGCAGAGAGCTGATTGTGACACATCATATAAAAAAATACCCTGTAGCTGTTAAAAAATGCTGACATAGGAAGATGCCTGCAATATATGGTTAAGTTAAAGAAGCAGTACACTGTAGTCTTGCTTGCCACAAATGAAGACATTCCATTTCAAAAAAGCAATTCAGAGAAAGTGTTTTCCAATGGCTTTTAAACAAAAATAGAGGAACTCCAGGAAATTATTTGTTCCATATTGAAACTAATTATGTGGCAGGGAAAGGACATGGAAGATAGAGCAGAGCAAACTTCTATTTGGCAGGTACCATAGTCTGGGCAAGTCTTGAGCCAGGAAGATGGGCTATCCTTTCAATCAAAACCCAAGAGAGCTACGTGTTCTGTATAATTCCATTTTTTTAAACTTTTTATTGTAAAATGTAACACAAACATGAAAAATTACTTTAAAAATAAATGTACAGAAAAAATGAATTCTAGTATACAAAACCCCACCAGCATGTCGGTCAAGAAATAAAACATTCCCAGCACCCCAGAAGTGTTCCCATATGCCTTCTTCCACTCCAACCTGACTTCTGTGGCAATCTCTTCCTTGATTTTCTGTATATGCTTAGCACCAAAGGATGCATTCCTAAACACTCAAGCTTAGTATTGCCTGATTGTGGACTTTAAATGGAATCCTCTAGCATGTATTCATCTGAGTCTGAATTCTGTTCCTCAATATGGTTAATGCTTTTAAGAATCATCCATGTTGCATGTTGCTGTGGTTCCTAAATACTTTTGGACACAGAACATGTCTCCTAGTAGCCAGATATAGCCATTTCTCTAGGGCACTGTTTCTCAAAATTTCTAGTCTCTTAAAAACTATTGAGGACCCAAAGGGCTTTTTAAAATGTGGATTATATTAGTGGTCTGGAGCCAGATTGTACCAGTTCGTGAGAGCCAACACTACATTCTGTAGTCATGTTGGTAGCTTGAAATCAGTCATGACAGGAATATTACACCACAGAACTGCCCGACCCAATGAATTATATTATATATTAATTAGTGTTTATTAATTTATAAGTAACAACAAACTTTCAATCTGTTGTAATATGTTGTTTTGTTTAAAGGAGAAAATCAGTCTCACATAGATATGTAGTTAGAAGAAAGAGAAATATTTTACTAGCCTTTGCAGTTAATCATGGATATTCTTTGCTACTACACCAAAACTCAACAAGTGGCAGTTTTTAAAGTTTAGTTGCAGTGTGGAATCTGAAACTATTCAGTGAACTCTTTGAGCCCTATTACGTTAAAATCCACTGATTGGGGCTTCCCTGGTGGCGCAGTGGTTGAGAGTCCGACTGCCCGACACAGGGGACGCGGGTTCGTGCCCCGATCCAGGAGGATCCCGCGTGCCACGGAGCGGCTGGGCCCGTGGGCCGTGGCCACTGGGCCTGCGCGTCCGGAGCCTGTGCTCCGCGACGGGAGAGGCCGCAACAGTGAGAGGCCCGCGTATTGCAAAAAAAACAATCCACTGATTGATCTTGTGCTTTGGATAGATCTTTAACCCATTTGTAATTTTGTAACATCATGGTGGTCATTTGGAAAAGATAATTTTACTGAGCAGATCTTCCAAATGTTGACGTTTCATTATACTATATCCCAAAATAATCACATTTGCTAATATCCCTACTGATATCATCAGAAAAGCATCTATTAGGAAGTTGACAAGCTCACAGTGGTAGATACGGGCTTTCCAAAATTCTAGTTTTAGCTTGAAAGCTCAAAATTTTTGTCATTGGCAACAACTACTGACCATTGTTTTCCTTGAAGTGACAGCCTTCCATCATTCACTTTTGAGAAATCATCTGCCAAAGGTTCCAATTCGAATAACCATGATTTGTCTGCCAGTCATTCTTTCAGGTAAAAATTGTGTTTCATTAAAAAACAAAACAAAACAAAAAACCTGGGAATTCTCTGGTGGTCCAGTGGTTAGGACTCTGAGCTTCCACAGCAAGGAGCCCAGGTTGATCCCTGGTCAGGGAACTAAGATCCCACAAGCTGCAAAAAAAAAAAAAAACAGCTAATTTCACTCATAACTCAAACAATCACACACAGAGTGTTCTTTCTCAAGAGAACCATTGAACTTGGGCACACAACAGCAGAGCTTTCTCATGCGTCCTTCCCATTTCATCACACAGCATGTGAAAAAGACATCTGTTCAAGGGTCAAGATTTAATAAAATTAATAATTTTTACTTCTTCATCAAGGACACTCTATGTGAAACTAGCAGGTTTTTTTAACATCTTTATTGGAGTATAATTGCTTTACAATGTTGTGTTAGTTTCTGCTGTATAGCAAAGTGAATCAGCTATATGTATACATATATCCCCATATCCCCTGCCTCTTGTGCCTCCCTCCCACCCTCCCTATCCCACCCTTCTAGGTGGTCACAAAGCACTGGGCTGATCTCCCTGAGCTATGCAGCTGCTTCCCACTCGCTATCTATTTTACATTTGGTAGTGTGTATATGTCAATGCTACTCTCTCACTTCACTAACACATATATATGGAATCTAAAAAAAAGAAAAAAATGGCTCTGATGAACCTAAGGGCAGGACAGGAATAAAGACGCAGACGTAGAGAATGGACTTGAGGACACGGCATGGGGGAGGGGTGAAGGGTAAGCTGGGACGAAGTGAAACTAGCAATTTTTTTAAAAAGCTGCGAGTGTGTGGTGGCGAAGAACACAAATGTTAATGGCACTGCCTTGACTTATGCACAGGCTCTGGCAGTTTTACCCCCATCACTTCTGCACCATCAGTGCAAATGTCAACAACGTGGAAAAAGGCAAATAACATCTTAATATTACATGGTTGGTGGGAATGTAAATTGATACAGTCATTATGGAGAACAGTATGGAGGTTCCTTAAAAAACTAAAAATAGAATTACCATATGACCCAGCAATCCCACTACTGGGCATATACCCAGAGAAAACCATAACTCAAAAAGACACATGCACCCCAGTGTTCATCGCAGCACTGTTTACAATACCCAGGACAAGGAAACAACCTAAATCTCCATCAACAGATGGATAAAGAAGATATGGTACATATACACAATGGAATATTACTCAGCCATAAAAATGAATGAAATAAGGTCATTTGCAGAGATGTGAATGGACCTAGAGGCTGTCATACAGAGTGAAGGAAGTCAGAAAAAGAAAAGCAAGTATCGTATATTAATGCCTATATGTGGAATCTAGAAAAATGGTACAGAGCAAACTGTTTGCAAGGCAGAAATAGAGACACAGACATAGAGAACAAACATATGGACACCAAGGGGGCAAAGGGTTGGGGGATGGTATGAACTAGGAGATTGAGATTGACATATCTACACTAACTAATATGTATAAAATAGATAACTAATGAGAACCTGCTGTATAGCACAGGGAACTCTACTTCAGTTTTCTGTACAATAGAAACAAACACAACATTGTAAAACAACTATACCCCAATAAACAAACAGTCATACACACCAAAAAAAAAAAAAAAGAAAATAGTGTTGACCTTGAAGATCCCCTAAAAGGAGCTTGGGGATCTCTGGGGGTCTGTGGACTATGCTTTGAAAACCTCTGCTCTTAGATATATACCTACGAGTGGGGTTTCTGGGTCATAGGGTATGTGTGTCTTAACTTTGCTAGATAATGCCAAACTATTTTCCAAAGAGTTATATCAATTTACATCCTCCCCCAACAGTGTATGAGTGTTTGTTTACATTACTCCACACCTTCTAGGACTTTTTCATCATCTGAAACAAAAATTATGTACCCATTAACAATAATTCCTCATTCCTTCTTCCCTCAAGCCCTGGTAACCTTTATTCTACTTTCCTGTCTCTATGAATTTGCCTACTCTAGATACCTTATAGTTTATTTCACTTAACCAAATGTTTTCCAGGTTCATCCATGTTGTAGTATATGTCAGAATTTCATTCCTTTCTATGGCTGAATAATATTCTACTGTGTGTATATATATACCACACTTTATCTGTTGATGGACAATTGGATTGTTTCCACCTTTTGGCTATGTGAATAATGCTGCTGTGAACACTGGTTTACAGATAGCTGTTTGAGCTACACTCTTTTGAGTAGTCACCTAAGAGTGAATCAGCACCACAAAGCTATTTTGCACAGCAACCACACCATTTTACATTCTCACCAGCAATGCACAGGGTTCCCGTTTCTCCATTTTTTGCCAACACGTTATTTTTCTTTTTTTTCTTTCTTTCTTTCTTTTTTTTTTTTTTTGTAATAGCCTATCCTAATAGGTGTGAGGTGGTATCTCATTGTTGTTTCGATTTATATTTTCCCAATGGCTAATGATATTCAGCATCTTTTCCTGTGATTATTGGCCATTTGTGTATCTTCTTTGGAGAAATGCCTATTCAAGTCCTTTGCTCATTTTTTAATTGTGTGTGTGTGTGTATCTCTGTGTGTGTTTGAGTTGTAGGAGTTATTTATATTCTGGATATTAATCTCTTATCAGATATAAGATTTGCAAATATTTTCTCTCATTCTGTGAGTTGTCTTTTCACTCTCTTGATATCATCTCTTCCTATGTAGTTTGTATTTTATGCTACTTAAATGAATTATTTTTTATTTCATTTTCTGATTCTTGCCTATATATTAAAATGCAATTAATTTTTTAAAAAAATAACTTTATGTCCATCAACCTTGTTAATTATCTTATGAATTCTAATAATTTCCCTGTAGATTCTTTGAGAGTCTGCATGCAAGAGTATAGCATCTGCAAATAATACCTATTTTATTTCCTCTTTTCCAATCCTAACTGGTTTTATACTTGTCTTTTGCATTGGCTAAGACCACCAGAACAATGTTGATTAAAAATGGTAGTGAGCAACTCTTGTCCTGTTCCTAATACCAAAGGAAAAATGTTTAATGTTTACCATTAAGTATGATGCTTTTGTAAATGCTGTTTATTGAGTTCAAGAAGTTTCCTTCTATTCTAAATTTGCTTAGACAGTTTCCATAAATAAATGTTTGATTTTTTGCATCTATTAAGATAATCACACACTTTCTCTCATTGAATCCATTAATGTGATAAATTGTATTGATTAATTTTGCAAAGTTAAACTGATCTTACATTTCTAGTATAAACTCTAGTATATATGATTATGATACAGTATCCTTTTTCTAATATTTCTGGATTCCGCTTGCCAAATATTTTTTAGAAAATTTTTTTGTCTCTGTATACATGAGTAAGATTTTCATAGCCTGCAGTTTTCATTTCCTCAGTTTTTGTGGGATTTTATTATTAAGATTAAGTTAACCTGAAAGTTTTACTGAGCTCTGCCCACCAGAGCAACAGCCACCTCTACCATCCACCAATCCCTCCCGTAAGGAAACTTCCACAAGCCACTTAGATAGCCTTATCCACCAGAGGGCAGACAGCAGAAGCAAGAAGAACTACAATCCTGCAGCCTGTGGAACAAAAACCACATTCACAGAAAGATAAACAAGATGAAAATGCAGAAGGCTATGTACCAGATGAAGGAACAAGATAAAACCTCAGAAAAACAACTAAATGAAATGGAGATAGGAAACGTTCCAGAAAAAGAATTCAGAATAATGATAGTGAAGATGATCCAGGACTTCAGAAAAAGAGTGGAGGCAAAGATCGAGACGATGCAAGAACTGTTTGACAAAGATCTAGAAGAATTAAAGAACAAACAAACAGAGATGAACAATAAAATAATTGAAATGAAAACTACACTAGAAGGAATCAATAGCAGAATAACTGAGGCAGAAGAACGGGTAAGTGACCTGGAATACAGAATGGTGGCATTCACTGCTGCGGAACAGAATAAAGAACAAAGAATGTAAAGAAATGAAGACAGCCTAAGAGACCTCTGGGACAATATTAAACGCAACAACATTCGCATTATAGGGGTCCCAGAAGAAGAGAGAGAGAAAGGACCCGAGAAAGTATTTCAAGAGATTATAGTCGAAAACTTCCCTAACATGGGAAAGGAAATAGCCACCCCAGTCCAGGAAGCATAGAGAGTCCTATACAGGGTAAACCCAAGGAGAAACATGCTGGGACACATAGTAATCACATTGGCAAAAATTAAAGACAAAGAAAAATTATTGAAAGCAGCAAGGGAAAAACGACAAATAACATATAAGGGAACTCCCATAAGGTTAACAGCCGATTTCTCAGCAGAAACTCTACAAGTCAGAAGAGAGTGACATGATATACTTAAAGTGATGAAAAGGAAGAACCTACAACCAAGATTACTCTACCCAGCAAGGATCTCATTCAGATTCAATGGAGAAATCAAAAGCTGTACAGACAAGCAAAAGCTAAGAGAATTCAGCACCACCAAACCAGCTCTACAACAAAACAAAAACTTCTCTAAGTGGGAAACACAAGAGAAGAAAAGGACCTACCAAAAAAAAAAAACCCAAAATTAAGAAAATGATAATAGGAACATACATAGCGATAATTATCTTAAATGTGAATGGATTAAGTGCTCCAACCAAAAGACACAGGCTTGCTGAATGGATACAAAAACAAGACCCATATATATATGCCATCAGGGTTCCCTGGTGGCGCAGTGGTTGAGAGTCTGCCTGCCGATGCAGGGGACACGGGTTTGTGCCCTGGTCTGGGAAGATCCCACATGCCACGGAGCGGCTAGGCACATGAGCCATGGCCGCTGAGCCTGCGTGTCCAGAGCCTGTGCTCCACAACGGGAGAGGCCACAACAGTGAGAGGCCCACGTATGGCAAAATAAATAAATAGATAAAATAAAATATATGCTGTCTACAAGAGACCGACTTCAGACCTAGGGACACATACAGACTGAAAGTGAGGGAATGAAAAAGATATCCCATCCCATTCAAACAGAAATCAAAAGAAAGCTGGAGTAGCAGTACTCATATCAGATTAAATAGACTTTAAAATAATGTTACAAGAGACAAGGAAGGAGACTACATAATGATCAAGGGATTAATCCAAGAAGAAGATATAACAGTTATAAATATGTATGCACCCAACATAGGAGCACATCAATGCATAAGGCAACTGCTAACAGCTCTAAAAGAGGAAATCTACAGTAACACAATAATAGTGGGGGACTTTAACACCTCACTTACACCAATGGACAGATCATCCAAACAGAAAATTAATAAGGGAACACAAGCTTTAAATGACAAAATAGACGAGATAGATTTAATTGATATTTATAGGACATTCCATCCAAAAACAGTGAATTACACTTTCTTCTCAAGTGCACACGGAACATTCTCCAGGATATATCACATCTTGGGTCACAAATCAAGCCTCAGTAAATTTAAGAAAATTGAAATGATACCAAGCATCTTTTCTGACCACAACGCTATGAGATTAGAAATCAATTACAGGGGGAAAAAAGTAAAACACACAAATACATGGAGGCTAAACAATACGTTACTAAATAACCAAGAGATCATTGAAGAAATCAAATCGGAAACCAAAAAATACCTAGAGACAAATGACAATGAAAACACAACGATCCAAAACCTATGGGATGCAGCAAAATCAGTTCTAAGAGGGAAGTTTATAGCAATATAAGCCTACCTCAAGAAACAAGAAAAATCTCAAATAAACAATCTAATGTTACACCTAAAGCAACTAGAGAAAGAAGAACAAACAAAACCCAAACTTAGCAGAAGGAAAGAAATCATAAAAATCAGAGCAGAAATAAATGAAATAGAAACAAAGAAAACAATAGCAAAGATCAATAAAACTAAAAGTTGGTTCTGTGAGAAGATAAACAAAATTGATAAACCATTAGCCAGACTCATCCAGAAAAAGAGGGAGAGGACTCAAATCAATAAAATCAGAAATGAAAAAGGAGAAATTACAACAGATACCGCAGAAATACAAAGTATCTTAAGAGACTACTACAAGCAACTCTATGCCAATAAAATGGACAACCTGGAAGGAATGGACAAATTCTTAGAAAGGTATAACCTTCCAAGACTGAACCAGGAAGAAATAGAAAATATGAACAGACCAATCACAAGTAATGTAATTGAAACTGTGATTAAAAATCTTCCAACAAACAAAAGTCCAGGACCAGATGGCTTCACAGGTGAATTCTATCAAACATTTAGAGAAGAGCTAACACCCATCCTTCTCCAAAAAATTGCAGAGGAAGGAACACCCCCAAACTCCTTCTATGAGGCCACCATCACCCTGATACCAAAACCAGACAAAGATACTACAAAAAAAGAAAATTACAGACCAATATCACTGATGAATATAGATGCAAAAATCCTTAACAAAATACTAGCAAACATATCCAACAACACATTAAAAGGACCATACACCATGATCAGGTGGGATTTATCCCAGGGATGCAAGGATTCTTCAATATACGCAAATCAATCAATGTGAGACACCATATTAACAAGTTGAAGAGTAAAAACCACATGATCATCTCAACAGATGCAGAAAAAGCTTGAGAAATTTAACACCCATTTATGATAAAAAAAAAAAATCTCCAGAAAGTGGGCATAGAGGGTACCTACCTCAACTTAATAAAAGCCATACATGACAAACCCACAGCAAACATCATTCTCAGTGGTGAAAAACTGAAAGCATTTCCTCTAAGATCAGGACAAGACAAGGATGTCCACTCTCACCATTATTATTCAACATAGTTTTGAAAGTCCTAGCCACGACAATCAGAGAAGAAAAAGAAATAAAAGATATACAAATTGGAAAAGAAGTAAAACTGTCACTGTTTGCAGATGACATGATACTATACATAGAGAATCCTAAAGATGTCACCAGAAAACTACTAGAGCTAATCAATGAATTTGGTAAAGTTGCAGGGTACAAAATTAATGCACAGAAATCCCTTGCATTCCTATACACTAATGATGAAAAATCTGAAAGAGAAATTAAGGAAACACTCCCATTTACCACTGCAACAAAAAGAATAAAATACCTAGGAATAAACCTCCTTAGGGAGACAAAAGATCTGTATGCAGAGAGCTATAAGACACTGATGAAAGAAATTAAAGATGATACCAACAGATGGAGAGATATACCATGTTCTTGGATTGGAAGAATCAGTATTGTGAAAATGACTATACTACCCAAAACAATCTACAGATTCAATGCAATCCCTATCAACTTACCAATGGCATTTTTTAAAGAACTAGAACAAAAAACCTTAAAATTTGTATGGGGACACAAAAGACCCCAAAGAGCCAAAGCAGTCTTGAGGCAAAAAACGGAGCTGGAGGAATCAGGCTCCCTGACTTCAGACTATACTACAAAGCTACAGTAATCAAGACAATATGGTACTGGCACAAAAACAGAAATATAGATCAATGGAACAGGATAGAAAGCCCAGAGATAAACCCACACACCTATGGTCAACTAATCTATGACAAAGGAGGCAAAGATATACAATGGAGAAAAGATAGTATCTTCAAAAAGTGGTGCTGGGAAAACTGGACAGCTACATGTAAAAGAATGAGATTAGAACACTCCCTACCACCGTACACAAAAATAAACTCAAAATGGATTCAAGATCTAAATGTAAGACCAGACACTATAAAACTCTTAGAGGAAAACATAGGAAGAACACTCTTTAACATAAATCACAGCAAGATATTTTTTGATCCACCTCCTAGAGTAATGGAAATAAAAACAAAAATAAACAAATGGGACCTAATGAAACTTCAAAGCTTTTGCACAGCAAAAGAAACCATAAACAAGACAAAAAGACAGCCATCAGAATGGGAGAAAATATTTGCAAATGAATCATCAGACAAAGGATTAATCTCCAAAATATATAAACAGCTCATGTAGCTCAATATTTTTAAAAAAAACAACCCAATCCAAAAATGGACAGAAGACCTAAATAGACGTTTCTCTAAAGAAAACATACAGTTGGCCAAGAGGCACATGAAAAGCTGCTCAACGTCACCAATTATTAGAGAAATGCAAATCAAAACTACAATGAGGTATCACCTCACACCAGTTAGAATGGGCATCATCAGAAAATCTACAAACAACAAATGCTGGAGAGGGTGTGGAGAAAAGGGAACTCTCTTGCACTGTTGGTGGGGATGTGAATTGATACAGCCACTATGGAGAACAGTATGGAGGTTCCGTAAAAAACTAAAAATAGAGTTACCATATGACCCAGCAATCCCACTACTGGGCATATACCCAGAGAAAACCATAATTCAAAAAGACACATGCACCCCAATGTTCATTGCAGCACTATTTACAATAGTCAGGTCATGGAAGCAACCTAAATGTCCATCAACAGCCGAATGGATAAAGAAGATATGGCACATATATACAATGGAATATTACTCAGCCCTAAAAAGGAACGAAACTGGGTCATTTGTAGAGACGTGGATGCATCTAGAGACTGTCATACTGAGTGAAGTAAGTCAGAAAGAGAAAAAGAAATATCGTATATTAAAGCATATATGTAGAACCTAGAAAATGGTACAGATGAACCTGTTTGCAGAGCAGAAATTGAGACACAGATGTAGAGAAAAAACATATGGACACCAAGGGGGGAAAGCAGCAGGGGGTAGGGGTTGTGGTGTGATGAATTGGGCAATTGGGATTTACATGTATACACTGATGTGTATTAAATGGATGACTAATAGGAAACTAAATAAACAAAAATTTTAAAAATATTAAGTTAACCTCATAAAAGAATATGCCTACTTTTTATATTCTCTAGGAAAGTTTACATAAGATTAATATATTTCATCCATGAATATTAAATAAGTCATGGCATCAGGGCCAGGAGATTTCTCTTTTGTTTTTCTTTGTTTGAAGGCTTTTCATTGTGGACTTAGTATCTTTTATTAGTTACAAAACTAATCAGATTTTTCTCTTTCCTTTTTTGTCAGTTTGGTGAGTTGTATTTTTCTAGGAATTTACACATTGCATCTAAATTTCAAATTTGGGGTCATACATTGTTCATAATGTCCTATCATCTTTTTAATATCTCTAGGATCTGTGCTGAAGTCCCTTTTTATTCCTAGTATTTACTCTTTGTGCTTCTTCCTTTTCTTCCTTATTGGTCTCATCAGATACCGACCAATTTTATCAGTCTTTTTAGAGAACCAAGATGTGGCATTGTTGATCACCTCTATTGTGTCAATATTTTATGGTTTAAGGATTTTGCCCTAAATATATTAAAAAAGTATATAAAGATAAGTATGTTGAAAAGTATAAAATACTTTTTAATACTTAATCATTCAATCATCTTAGGAAATTCTCAGCACAGCTATTTTATCTACATAATAAACAGAGCTATTTTACAGTGGCTTCCTTTTTTTTTTTTTTAACGGTTGTTTCTGTGGGTTTCTGTTGCTAGCGCTTCTCTTGTATGCCTGGTATCTGAAAAACTAAATGGTAAGGTCTAGGATGATATTATCTTCCATCAGAGATGATTGTCACTTGCTTTTCCAATCACCTGTGCATATTAGAAACTGGGGATCACTTTAATCTAGTTTAGGAGCAGACACTTTTGGTCATTGAATAATCACAATACTGTGTGTTCAGCACCACACTGGAGGAGCTACAGAAGACTCTGTGCCCATAGGACGAGGGTCTAGTTCCACAGAAGGTGGCACCCTTCTATGGTGAGACCTCAAAGATGGATAAGGAATTGACTTCTCGTCTCCTGGTCTAGTACATCCTAGAAATACTTCTTAAAGGTGGGCAATCAGCTTTGGGTTATTGCACAAGGAACGGGATGGGGTGGGGGGTTGCTGGGTACTCAGACAAACTTGGCTTCCACTTCCAGTCCCACCTCTTACCAGCTGTTTCACTTTGACCAAGTTCCTGGTTTAAGCCAGCCTTGGTTTCCTAATCTGTAAATTGGGAGTAAATATCATGTACTTCATAAGAGAAGATTATGAGAATTCAGTGAAAGGTCACCTACAAAGCACTTCATAAAATGCCTATCACATATAAGGAATCAATAAATGTTCAACCCTCTCTTCGCTTCGTGCCTAAACCAAGTTTATTTTAATAACAAAATCCATTCCTTTCCCTATATTAGAGGAGTAAATTTGGGAAATTGGGGCAGAAATATCCCAAAGGGAACAATTCTAGATTCTCTTTGAAGAGGGGATTCCTGAACACAAAAGCAGCTTGTTATCCCCATCAGCGGATATGCTGTGAGTCTGATAACCAGCACCTCTGTAACTGTATCTGTTGAACAGCAGATGCCTAATCACAACTTACATCGATTCAGCCTGCTTGGCACAAACACCCCTATGCATTCAATATGATTATCCCCATTTCAAGGCAAGAAAACTGAGGGACTAGGAGGTTAAGTAAATATAGGGCCTCTAATTGATTCCAGACCGTGTGTCCTCCATCACTCTGCCTCCCGGAAGCGGCTTTGCAGAAGCGGCTTTGCAGAAGCGGCTTTGCACAAGCAGCAATAACAAACCCAGAATGTGTCTCTTTAACTTAAAATTAAAACTGTTCTATCCTTTGGTGATGACATAGCAGGAAGTTGTTTCACTGTAAGGAGGTCAGACTCTTGTGGGGTTTTTCCTAGGATGAGTGCTTTGAAAACTGAGCCCCAGGCACTGCCTTAATTGATTCAACCTTGCACAGCAATTTGCAAGAAACCAGCTACAATGTTGGAGTAGGGGTGTTCTAGCCAAGAGCAAGCCTTGACAACCTGGGAACGAGGAGCCAATCTGCTGACTCTGGCATCCTTTGCTTTGTTAGATGGAGACAAGGATGTTAGAGGCAACATACCAGCAATATTGCAGCCTGCCCAAACTCCTCAACTGATTTTTGGAAAGGTTCATTTGAGTTAAGAAATTTTCTCTTTCAAATACAGACCTGCCAGCCAACTCCATCCCACTCGACCTGTTGTCAAGCCAATCAATTTTCTTTTTGCTTTTGGCATTGGTGGTTACGATCCAACTACTTCCCCTGAAGCTGAGACCTGCTAGGAAAAAGAGGGAATGGGACAGCCTTCTTGGTAGCATCTATCAACATGTAAAATTGTGCAGGGTCAAAAGTCCTTCTTGAACCTATCACAGAGAATCACAAGTGCAGAAGGGGGCATGTGCAGAAATGTTCACTACAGAATTGTTTGTGAAAAACTGGAAAGAGACTAAATGTGTCCACCACTAGGGAATGGCTAAGAACTGAAATATGCCATACCTTGGAATACCATGCAGTAGCTAAAAAGAGCAAGATATATCTATGCTGTTTACTAGGCTAGATTTCTAAGATACGTTGTTGAGTGAAAAAAAATCTCAAGTGGCACAACATGTACAGAATAGTATCTGTTATATACAATATATGTCAAAGTCATCCCACAAAATAATACTCTATATTTTCTGTGGGTACATATCTGCGTATGTGAAAGCATAGAAACAGGTTTTGAAGGGTTGGAAAACCTACCCTCCACCCCCTAAAAAAGGTAACAGTGGATGAATCCAAATAAAAAGGAATAGAGTTGAGGGAGGGTGGTCAAAAGGGACTTTAGCCTTATCTCTAAATGGAGAATTTTTTTAAAAAAGGGAATTCCCTGGTGGTCCAGTGGTTGGGACTCTGCCCTCTCACTGCTGAGGACACATGTTCTCTCCTTGGTCTGGGAAGTAACATCCCGCAAGCCACGTGGCACAGCCAAAATTAATAAATAAATAAAAGGAGAATATGTTTGTGTATCACTTACGTAATTTAAAATTAATTTTTAAGGTAGAATGGAAATGAAAATATTATGAATGAGAGTGTGGAAAGCTGTAATGTTGTCCAAAAGTAACTGTCGCCCCTCTCCAGGGAGGATTATGCTTCCCTGTTCTGTCAACATCAAGCTTGGTCACAGGACTTACTCTCTGGCCAACGAAAGGTGAGCAGAAAAGGTGAGCATCACTTCTGAGCAGAAGCTTGGGGAGCCAGTGTGTGATTTGCCAGGTTCTTTTTCCCTCTGCAATGAGACTGGACATATTTCAAATAGAGCCTGTATCCAGGAGTAGACAAATGTGGAGCAGAGCTGTTGCTGACCTTTGAGGGTCATGTAATAGGTAATTGAGCAGGAAATAGACCTTTACTGTCATAAGCCACTGAGACTGCGGGGCCATTTGTCACTGCAGTGGAGCCTAACCTATACTAGGACAGGAGGAGAGAGCAGGCAGGCACTCTGGAGCAGAGGATGCAGGCGTAAAGGGAGACAAGGTCTGGGATCAGACAGTCAAGGAGTTCCTGGGTGGGGGTGAGGAGTACCCTGAGGAGGACACAGTTTTTTTCTACTTTGCCCTAAGATCTTGTCCTCGATTGCCTTCTGACAAAAGAAAGCAATCTGGGATGCAACACGTTATTTTCTATCTGATGGTACTTGTCCCGGGCTAACTGGCAGATCTTTCCAGTGAAAGTCCTGGGAACTTACTGAGAAAACACTCCCGGAGGGTTTCCCTTGGTGGCGCAGTGGTTGAGAGTCCGCCTGCCAATGCAGGGGACACAGGTTCGTGCCCCGGTCCGGGAAGATCCCACACGCCATGGAGCGGCTGGGCCCGTGAGCCATGGCCACTGAGCCTGCGCGTCCGGAGCCTGTGCTCCACAATGGGAGAGGCCACAACAGTGAGAGGCCCGCGTACCGCAAAGAAAAACAAACAAGAAAATACAAACAAAAAAGACATATATACACTAATATGTATAAAATAGATAACTAATTTTAAAAAGAATACCCACTTTGTAGAATTCATGTGAGGCACATATGGTGGGGGGTAGGGGGACCGGTGTAGCTGGTGTATTAAATTAAGACTATGCAGATGATGACCTGATGAATGAGGGGGCACAAGGCACCCACACGGGGTCAGCAGGGAGCCCCCCCCCCCCGCATCTGAACTCCTGCTCTGGGGAAGCAAAAACCCAGGGGTCATTTCAACTGAAGGTGCAGTTTCAATACACTCACACAAAGGAGGTAAAGTAACAAGATTTATTATTATTAATGAGCAGTGGGGAGAGTCCTCTGTCCCAGGTCATGAGTGAGCAGGATATGGCCAGCAGGGCAGCAAGCCAGCATCTGTTCCTTCTAAGGTGACTGGGGTGGAGGTCACTAACTTTTCACAGGCTCAACTCTAAGTGGTTATTTTAAAAGGTGACCAGGGCAAAGCAAAGCAGGAACTTGTGGTAGGAATCCTAAGCTCGTCTTTATCAAAATGTTCAGACTCTGGATGTGAGCAGGGCTATCATACTATAAAATGCTTAGGCAGCAACCCAGCACATCTGTTTCTCATCACAATGAGGTGGTAGATTGAAACAGCCCAGTATGGAGCCTAGCATGCAGCTGGCTCTCAGTGAACATTTATTCCTATCCCTTTTCCATTCCCTGAGCCTCATGACGGGCTGCAGGAAGGATAGCAATGAACCGGTAAAGGAGAAGAGATGAGCATTGGGTCTCCAGATCAAACCAGCCATTGGGGGTGAAAGTGCTTTATTTCTCCCATGATCTGCAGAAGGAAGCAGCTTCAGAAATGAGCCCACCCAACAGTTCTTCCAGACACTAAAGTGTAACCCACTCATCTCCACTGGGCACCATCTTCCTGTGGCTCACCCACTCCACACCACCCCTCTGTAGAAGGGCTGACCACCCAAATTTCCAGAAGGCCAGCTCATGTCCCTCTACCTACCTCCAGAGGCAGGGGTGAATCCACACAGCAATCCAGGAGGGAAACCCACCCAGACTCAACTCAGAGGCCTGTCTCAGAAGGGACAGTGCTCCCCAACAGCTGAGTGGCCACCAAAGTGTGTGCTTTCAGTGAGTGTTCCTATTTCTCCAACAAAGCCGGTCTTCCTGCTGTGAATGGACCAAGAAGCCACCCAATGGGATTCCTCTCTGTCCCATGTTTCAGCATGAACTTTCAACTGAAAGCAAGGTAAGGGGAAACATGGGGTCCTTTGTGCAGTAGACTTGGATATGGGCCTATAAAAGCCACTGGCCAACCAGGAGCAGAGCCTCCTGAAGGCCAGATGGGGCCAGCATGAGAGCTTGGGCCATCCCCTTCAAAGGAATTTTTATTCCTAAGTGGCAGGTGGTCAACTTGCCCAGTGGTCCTTGACATCTCTTGCCACTTCCAAGGACCTTGACTCAGGCTTCAGTTTAGCTTGTATAGTGGGGTAAGTGTTAATGTGAGCGAGTACTCACCCCATCCTCCATGACCATCCAAGCACCAGGTGGAGCTGACCCCACCTTCCACCCCAGGGATGACATGGGACTTGGGGCTAGTCAGTCATAACATTCCATCCTCTTGGTTTTAGCAACTAGATACACCACTCAGAAAGCCAAGAAAGCCATCGAGTTGCAATGTGATTTCCACTGCGGCTGCTGAGAATTAGGCAAGTTCATAATAATGGATTTGACTCTGGAAGAATACAAGCATGGAGGTACTCAGGGCCACAATATAGAGAGAGGAAGGTGAAGTTCACACAGAAGAGCATAGACTAGAGAAAAGAAAAGAAGGCAGCTGGTGACACTGTTTGAGTTCCTAGATCAAATCATGCCTGATTTATCCCTGGAATTTGTAGCTACATTAGCCAATACATTCTCTCTTTGATTTAGGCCAGTTTGAGTTGGTTCTGTGTCTTAAAACAGATACAGTTCTCACTAACGCATCTTCAGTTCTTTGGGGCCTCCTTTGATTTCCACTGTGGACATGGTTGAGTTTGGCCAGATTTTGTCTTCATGGGTCCCTGACTCAGGACTCAGCTTCCCTCTGGACTCCGCTCCTCGAACATGTTGCTTCCAGGGCCTTGGTTGGAAGCCTGACTTTGACTCCAAGAGCTCCAGAGCTCTGCCAATCAATCAGGTGGCTCCAGTCTTCATCTGCCACTAGGTGTCCACCATCATGAAAAACCTACCCAATCCATCTTCACTCTTCCAGCTCAGCAGTTGAGACTCTGAACTCAGAGGCAGAGGAACGGCGGGAGAAGTGTCACCATGTACCCAGAGGAAGAGGGTGAAACCAGTTTCTCCACGTCCACCCAGCACTAGGACATCAGAGCCCTGCCCTCTGAGCCAGATTGGAAGAGGCCCATGAGACTGCACATGACGTTCCTGGGTTATTCCAAGGCCCAGCCAAGTAGACACTCCCATTGCCCACAGCCTGGTCAGCCTGAGCAGCCTGGACTCTCCCTCGGGGAGGCCATGAGCAGTCTTTATATGCTCATTCACTCTTGCAAATGGTCACTGAAGAATGTCAGCTCAAATTTTCCCTACAGTGAACATGGCTAGAGAGCCCCACCCTCCTCCCAAACCTGTCTCTTCTACTGCTCTCCTTCTAGATATCAGAAACATGCATTCTAGGATTCTAGAGCCTGAAGCAAGAGGAGACGGCATCCTCAACACTCTCCCCAGCCCTACTCAGCATCACCTACATTGGCAACAAGGAGCCCCAATGGGAACCGGATGATGGCGGAATTCACACTCTTGCAACTGCAGCAGGAAGGAAGGATGGTCACAACTCTTTTATAAAATGGACTGCAGCATTCAGAATCCTCGTGGAGCAGGGCAAGTACAAGCAGCCCAGGTCAAGGGTGACCGACACCCCGTGAAAACCATCCTCCATGTGGTGCCAAGTCACTGGGACTCCCAGGTCCTCCAGCCTCTTCTTGTACAACAGCGAATGGTCCTGGAGAATATCATACTCACAGCTCATGATGCAAGCTTTGCGGAGCTGAGACACTACTTCATCATCTGCGATCAGGGGTGAGTTCGTCAAATCTAGAATGATGTTTGTCTCCAGATAGGCAGTTTCATTCAGGGGCTCATGGGGCATGTAGCCTCTCTTCTTAAACTTCTTTGGAATGTTTTCTGAACCCAACCATTTTCTGTACTTTTCCCAGACTTCGGCAGGCAAGTGGGCTCCTTCCAATACGGTTCTTTTCCAGGAGGGGCTGATGTCCAGGTAACCACACCAACAGTAGAAGGCCAAATTCTGCCTGAGCAGTGGAACGTCCTTGTTCTGCTGATGAGAAGGAGGCTGGAAATCCAGGGCTTGGAGAGCGGCATAGATCAGGATCTGAGCACGGATCTTGGGGAGATCAGAACTGTCCACAAGGTTTTGACAAACTATTGTTGCCACACCCCCACCCACACTGTCACCACAGACCATGACCCAGGCTGGATCTGCCCCATATGTATTCAAGGACTTCAAGAAGTGGATGGTAGCCACCACGAAGTCTCTTACTATCACTGGAAACCTATGCTTGAGCATCCTGTGATATCGGAAAACGAAGGAACACAGTCTCCACTCACCACAGAGCCAAAAACACCTGTGTCTAATATCCTTCAGCCCAGATTTCTTCCATTAACTTCTTTTTCTGAAGCCTGGGCAGGTGACGTTAAGGTAGAAAGCTTAAACTAGGTGTCAAACGTAAAGCCTGCAGTGCCGGGCACGTAGGCTCAGAAAGTGGTATGCTATTCCCACTGTCTCGATGCCAACTGCAGGGACAGTCTGTGACCACAAGAGCCCCGTCATCCACCTAAATGTCAACAGCTTAGCTATCGCCAACGTGATCCCCAGCTTTCTGAACCTACCTGATGCTGCTTCCCTGACTCACACCTCTTTTTATTCTTTTATAAGGCTTGCTTGGGTGTAGATTCTAAGTAATCCTGCCATGCTCACAAGTTTTGTGGGATGATCTTGAAGACTTAAATATCAGAAGGGGCTAGCAGCTAACATATGGTCCCTCTCGATCAGCCACGCCCACTCCAGACCATGGCTCCCTGTTCATGCGGCTATGCCAGCTTGGCAGCGCTAGGCCGCCTCATCTTTCAAGAGATTCCAGAAATCTGGGGTTGGCAAGAAATTTCACCATGTTACGTGCTGGCCTCACTTTTTTTTTTTATTTAATTTTTTTAAAAAAGGAAATACTTTATGGACTCAACAAATCTTCTGTCAACCATTTCTATTCTGATGCTCCCTGTTCTAAGCTACCCTAGGTTCAGGCTGGGACAACAACGCTTTCAACTCCAAAACGCCATCTCCCTTGGAGTCATAAAATAACTTTCTTGCAGGGATTTGCTAGTACATTCTACTGATGATCTCTTGTTTCAGCACAACCAGAACGGTAGGGCACACAGTGGCCAACAACTGGGTCAAGATTTCCATCCCATTGCAGAAATAGTTTTGGAGCCAGGAATTGTAGAGTGAGGAGTTTCTCCAGGTCTCTCTCTCATCCGGGACTGACTCCTGTCATTTTTACTTACTCCACTGGCTGTCTTCCCACGAAGACGTTGGCAGTGGGTATTTCTTTATGGCATGTGGCATTTAAATGAAACTTCAGGAAGTGCTGGATCAGGAGGAGCCTCCCTGGCCCTGGTGACGATGTGTCAGGCGGCAGGGCAGGAGGGCAAGCCCACACCACTGCAGTGTTCAGTATGCTCCTCATATGTGTCCAGTTTGCCTGGTGTGGAGACCCAGGGAGGGCCCGACCCAGCTCTCTCCTGCCCCTTTGAGCTCCAGATTGTGGGGTGACACTCCCAGATGGGTTAAGAGAGAGAGTGGCTTCTAATTGTTCCTGCTTCCTCTGTGGCTCTCATCAGGGTGGACCTCCCTCTCGGGAGCACTTGGAAATGATGTAGCAGTGTTTGAAGTTGTCGGGCTTACAGCACAGGGCACTGTGGGCATTTAGTGGAGGGAGGTGCTGAGAGTCCGGAATGTGCAAGGCTGTTCTGCTCAATGAAGAGATGTGCACTGGTGGTGAAGCTCTGCACTGTATTTGCTTCATGAAGACCACTCCCTGACCCCGTCCAGTTTCCAGATGATGCAGTGCTCAAAAGGCATCCTTGAAACATACCTAAGGGCCACCCGCAGGAAGGAGTGTCCCATCTCTGCCTCTCCCTGTCTCTCCCTTCCTCTCCCTCTTCTTTGCCCTCCCACTCACTGGATTCTCACAGCCCGTCCCCTGCTCCTGCTGTCCCCCCAGCCCCAGCCCCAGCCTCCCTCCCCATCATTGCCCTGGCACTCCTGGAATCCCAGCCCCTCCCCATCTTCCCCTTAATCACCCAACTGCTAGAACCACTGAGTCACTTCTCCTCGCACAAATGACATCATAAGCCATGGTGAGTTTCTAGAAAATGAAAGGTTGGAAACATTCAAGCTAGGAAGGCTAGTGGGTTTCCTTTGCCAGCCATCCTCAACTGCCCCTTCTCACTAGCAACCATGACAGACGGAGTGCCCAGGTTGAGGAAGAAAGGAAACCATGTTGTTCCCACAACATTCCAAAATCATGGGCTACTCCAAAATCATAACTACTATCAGTATAAATATTGGCAGTTTTGTCCTTGGCTAAAGTACAAGCCTATGTAACTGTGTAATTCAGCTTGTTGGGCTTAAGCAGCCATAGGTAAAGATGCTGCCTCAACAACATCAAAAGGAGCTGTAATAACATCCCTAGCACAATACCGTCACCTTTAAATAAGAACCATCAGTGAACCATGAGAACTCAGTGTTACCCACAGAAGCTTCTTGTAGATCACCACAAGGAGTCAGAATGTGATCCATTAGCATCAAGCACTTGTGAGCGACTTCCTCGTGACAGAGGCGAGAAGAGTAGCAGGGTTAAGGTTATTACAATGCAAAAGAGTTATATGAGGAGCAGTTAACAAAAGGACTTCATAGGAGGTGAGGAGGCTGAAAGAGAAATGTGGAGGGTGATGGCAATTCTGCAGAGCTTCTAATGCATGAGGTACGAAAATGGTTAAAGGGAATCCCACAATTTTCTCCATGGTCCTAACCAAAAGCGCAGTGGCTATAATAGCTGCAAGGCAAGGGGTATCCCAGTGCCCCGGGGTCTGTGATGGCCTCCATGTTTTGGGGTGAGTACCCCAAGGGCATTCCCTTCCCTTTTTTTTTTGTGAATATACAGGGTAGCCCATTCTAAAGTCTCAGACCTTTATTTGTTTATTTATTTATTTATTTTTGGCTGCATTGGGTCTTTGTTGCTGTGCGCGGGCTTTCTCTAGTTGTGGTGAGCGGGGGCTACTCTTCATTGGGGTGCGTGGGCTTCTCACTTCAGTGGCTTCTCTTGTTTTGGAGCATGGGCTCTAGGGCGTGTGGGTTTCAGTAGTTGTGGCACATGGGCTCAGTAGTTGTGGCTCGCAGGCTCTAGAGCACAGCCTCAGTAGTTGTGGTGCACAGGCTTAGTTGCTCCGCAGCATGTGGGATCTTCCTAGACCAGGGAACGACCTTGTGTCCCTTGTGTTGTCAGGCAGATTCTTAACCTCTGTGTCACCAGGGAAGTCCTCCCTTCCTTTTTATATACAAAAAGGAAAAGGGAATCTGATAATTGGGATGTCAAAGGGCAGGTGGGTTCATCAAACTTTCCTTTAAGACCTTGAAAGCTATGTTGTCTGGTTTTCCCATTAAAAAATAAGTTGGGGTTGTTATTATTTAGTAAAACATAAAAAGTTTTTACCATGAGAGAAATTTGGGATTCAATTTCAGCCATAACCAACCAGCCCAAGAAAATCTCACAATTGGTGCTTAGTTTTGGCTTTGGGGGAACTTAAAACACCATGAAGTCTGTCTGGATCTAGGTGTATCCCTTGTTCTGATATCATAAACCTTAAATGTTGAACCTGGGTTTGGTCAAGCTGCAATTTTCCTTTGGCAACCTTATATCTCTTTATGGCTAAAAGCCTTAGCAAGCAGATGCTGTCTTCCTGTGAGGAAGCTTGAGAAGAAGAAAAAAAGAAAGAAACCTTCCACATATTGCAATACCATAGAACTCCTAGGGAGTTTATATCATAGGTCAGCCTTCAGGACTTGTGAGAAATAAGGACTCTCAGTAAAACCCTGAGGCATTACTGTCCAGGTGCACTGCTGTCCATGCCAGGTGAAGGCAAAAAGGTATTGGCTAACCCTACCAACTGGAATAGGAAAGAATGTACTGCATAAATCAATTATAGTAAAGAACTTGCTTCCGGTAGTAATAGATGTCAGTAGTGTCAGGGAGGTAGGAACGGCAGGGTTTCAAGTGATAACAATGATGTTTATTGAGTGGAGGTCCCTGAAAAACCTCCATCCTTGGTCCTTAAGTTTCTCACCAGTAAAATAGAAATATTAACAGGGAATAGTGCAAGATAATGAGGCCTTGAGAGTTGTAATAAATTATGGGTGTTAGGATTTGAAGTGCTCCTTATTTATTGGGTCTTGATTAATTCTGGAAAGAGGTTTGAAGAGACCTTTTTGAATTTTTATGGGAGATGTGCTGTGCATTGTGTCAAAATCAGTTGGAGATTTTGCCTTGGTAGCTGATGCACTAGGGACACATGAGCAGTGTTTCCAGAATCAGCTCTAGTACCATCAGAGACAGCAAATAAAAGATATCAAAGGGTCATTTAATTTACCTGGTTGGATGCTTTTATGACTACTGTCAATTCCTAGAATTATTCCCCCCTTTGGGGAGAAAGAAATGTTGGCATGGTACTTGTCTAAAACGTCTTGGCCTTATAAATGGAAAATGGTAGAAGAACTAAGGAGAACAGGGTGTGCATCTCTCAAAGGGCTAAACCAAGGGAATAGGTTCACAGACAGGAACCTCTTCAGATTTATTAGAGATCTCCACTATTGGAACCCTTTTAGGACTCCACGGCAGGGAGTTTTATAGTAGTGGGGTTGAGCACTGAGAGTGTGGCTCCACTGTTAGCTAGAACTGGAAGAGATTCATCTTCAACTTGGAGAAATGTTCTCCAGGCTGATTAAGATGAGGGACTGGAAAGAGCCCCTGTAGTTCCTCAGAGCCCCATTATTGAGAACTGGGAGGACACTGGAAAGTCTGGTTAGAAGACTGAAAGTGCCTGAAGCACTTACATTTATAACAATCTCTTTTCCAATGCCCTGGCTCTTTGCAATAATAGCAGAAACTAGAAGCCTTTGGGTTTGGGGAGGGAGGGTGCCTTCATTTGCTGGTGTTGAAGATTAAGAATTTTGGTAGTCTTCCTTTGAGGTGATTCATCTAGAATGAGAGAGAGCTGGTTTGACAACTTAACTAAACCTGGTATGGACATAGTTTCCATTCCATCCTGATCCTTTTTACTAGAAGGAAAAGGTCCCAGTTCAGCACATCAACAAACACAGGGTTAAAAGCTATCCAGGTGGAATCAATATCTGAAGGAAGACCAGACTTTTCTTTTAAAATCATCTGACATCCATTGTAATGTTCATGAACGGGTTCATCAGAATTTTGTGAGGAAGTCTATATATGGTTTCAATCCACAGGCTTTGGAAAATCTCCAGGAATTGCCCAGTGAAGTTGCCTAGTAATTCCCTGAGCCTGATCATGTAAGTTAGTGGGCTGGTCTTTTGGTTGTACTTACAGACCTTTCAGGATATTCGCCATTAGTGGTTTCCATCCAGTGCTTGGCCTGGCCTTCACCAACAAGCATATTAACTAGCTGATATAAGTCAGAGAAACCAGATTGATAAATTTGAATAACTATATTTAATTCCTCAGCAAATCTGTGAGGATCTTTGGTTACTTTGGGAAAATCTTTGACTAAGGTTGGAGTTCAGCTTTAGTCCTGGGAGTATAAGAAATTAAGGGGTTAGCCTCTGTATCCTTGGAAGGCTTCATTTTAAAGGACACGCTCTGACGTGGACGGACCTATATATTGTTATACAGAGTGAAGTAAGTCAGAAAGAAAAACAAATATCATATAATATCGCTTATATGTGGAATCTAGAAAAATGGTACAAGTGAACTTATTTGCAAAGCAGAAACAGTCACAGATGTGGAGAACAAACTTATGGTTACCAAAGGGGTAAGGAGGGTGGGATGAATTGGGAGATTGGGATTGACATATATACACTACTATGTATAAAATAGATAACTAATGAGAACCTACTGTATAGCACAGGAAACTCTACTCAATGCTGTATCGTGACCTAACTGGGAAGGAAATCTAAAAAAGACTGGATATATGTATATGTATAACTGATTCACTTTGCTGCACAGCAGAAACTAACACGACATTGTAAAGCAGTTATACTCCAATAAAAATTAATAAAAAAAAAAGAGTATGCAGTCAAGAAATTTAGAATAAAAAAGTATCAAAGATGTATGTTTGGCAGTTAATTAATAAAATATTACGTTACTAACACAACATTGTAAATTAACTATATTTCAATTTAAAAAATAAAAATGTTTTTTAGAAAAAGGACACGCTCTGATAAATTCACAGGAAAATGGAATGGGAAGAGTTTCAGAGAAAAAGAAGGGCTGGCTGAGAGAATTAGTAATGGGAGCTGAGGGTATAGAGGAGATGTAGGCAGCATAGAAGGGAATGAGGAAGATGGCGCTGGAGGTATGGCCTGAGATTTAAAAGCCAATGAAATGGAGCCTGAGACTTTAGATGCCATTTATCTTTCTTTAATTGTTTGTTTGCCTCAGTTAATCTTAAAATCTTATTTTGCAGAGAGGCAATTTTGGGTTTTGATAACATATGGAATCCTCAAAATACCAACTGAAATAGGCATTCCATTCAGTTTTGGAAATTTTAGAGCTATGGTAGTCCAATTCAGTTTTTATTTTTAAGATTTTTTTTGATGTGGACCATTTTTAAGGTCTTTATTGAACTTGTTACAATATTGCTTCTGTTTTATGTTTTGGTTTTTTGGCTGTGAGGCATGTGGGATCTTAGCTCCCCGACCAGGGATTGAACCCACATGCCCTGCATTGGAAGGCAAAGTCTTAAACACTGGGCCACCAGGGAAGTCCCCAATTCAGTTTTAAGAAAAGTAATTTTGAGGTTTTCACAACATCCCCATAATAGCCATTGATAGTCTAAATTGCCTTTGGCTAGGTCAGTCCATTTAGTTAGAAATGTGAATGAGGAAGGATGGTGGTTATTAAATATATAATAGGCTAGAGTACCTGCAGGGAGGGTACCCTCAAAATATGTAGATAACTGGGATCCCATTTCTCAGAAGACTTTCTCTAGAGAAAGAGAATAATTTTCAAACAGCATAAATAGCTTACATCTCAAAACAGTTTAAACAACTCAAGTAAGAGAAATAGTGTGCAACTCCAGCAGCTCAAATACCTCAAACAAACTGTAGGCTTAATACCAGCCAGTTCTAAGGGAACAACGTGGTCCTTGAGGAGCCAGGCTGAAGGTTTCTAAGCCCAGTTCCCATAGACCAGCTCCTATTCCAAAGGGATGGGCCCAAGGCTGAACCGGCACAGTTCCAATGAAACAGCCCCTGTTCCTGAAGGAATGGGTCAAAGGCTAGCCAGTTCCAATGAAATAGTCTGATTTCAAAATCAGACCCAAGTGCCAAACAAGTACTTGCATACAGAACAAGACCTTAACCAGAAAAGACATAATCTTAAAATAGATCTCGAATTAAAACTGGAGAGGTTCCAAACACAAAGAAGGAGGAAGCTCAGATTCAGGAGAAAGAGTAGCATTCCACCTCCAGGTTTGGTGACAAAAGCAGAGAGCGACAATGGGCTCAGTGTGGGGACTGCACCAGTTTACCCACCAGCCCTGGAATCATCAGGGGTATTCTCTGGATCCCCGTACTGGCCACCAAACTGTTGACCAAAATAAATAGGCTGCCAGTTATTTCCCCAGCAAAAGTGGGTTTATTCAGGCTCAGCAAAGAATTGCAACTCAGGGTCTGTAACCACGGTGAGCCATGAGAAAAACTCCATACGACAAGGGAAAGGGAACTCAAAATTTTACAGCAGGGAAAAGGAAGTTGGGAAGGCTATAGTAAACAAAGAGTCTATGGCTTGTTGCCAGGAAAGAAAAGCACTCCTTCTTCTTCTTATTGGGCTCTACTATCATCATAGGGTGTGAGAGCTTCCCCTTCTGGTCTCCTGACTCTATTTAATTGAGGTTTCTGTGTATTCATTTTTTTCACAAGGGTAATATAGACAACTCGTTCTCTTGCTGCTTTGGTTGTGTGTATTGTTGGTTACATGTGCTGGTGGAAATGAGAGGGGATGGAATTGCAAAAAGTCTGGAGAAAACACACATGACATCTGTGTGAAGTTTATTTCTTTAAAACCATCTTGGACTCCAATCTCTTCAGATTCTACAGCCTCTGTCTCCACTATGTTATCCCAGGTCCCAAAGAGCACTTGACTGCTGGGTAGGGAGAGTTCCAGAAACATAAACACTATTAATTCTATTTTTATGGACGAAAAAACAGAAGCTGCATTTAATTAAGCAATTTGCCCACATTCAGTGGCAGACAGAGCTGGGGTTCTAATTCAATTCAACTCAAATCCAATTTTGTTTAAATCCAAGTCTATTCAAATCTGACTCCAAGGCCAAGTTCATCCCTTGTCAACAAACCACCACAGTCCACATATCACAAAGCTTATAGCAACCCCCGAGTATCTCTCCCTTTGCGTCTCTTGACCCACTCACACTTTAATGATTTCCAATCATATGGTTCTTGAAAATACCTGAAGCTGCATTCCTGAGAGACAGATGGGGCAAAAATTCTTACTCATTGTAAAGATGGGAAAGCAGAAGTCTGAGGTAATGGGTGCTTGCTTTATTACTTAAGAATATTCAATTCTAATCCTAAAAAGAAAGAAAGAAAAACAGGATGAATGAAACTCATAATAAGTGTTACGCATAGAAGTAAAGTAAGCTGGTAGCTCAAGACATAGACAAAACACATAGGAAGTATCAAATACAAATCATGAATAAACGGAGTTTGGAGACACAGAAAGAAATTATAGTAATCAAAACAGTATGGTACTGGCACAAAAACAGAAATATAGATCCATGGAACAGGATAGAAAGCCCAGAGATAAACCCACGCACATATGGTCATCTTATTTTTGATAAAGGAGGCAAGAATATACAATGGAGAAAAGACAGCCTCTTCAATAAGTGGTGCTGGGAAAACTGGACAGCTACATGTAAAAGAATGAAATTAGAACACTCCCTAACACCATACACAAAAATAAGCTCAAAATGGATTAAAGACCTAAACATAAGACCGGACACTATAAAACTCTTAGAGGAAAACATAGGCAGAACACTCTATGACATAAATCACAGCAAGATTCTTTTTTGTTCCACCTCCTAGAGAAATGGAAATAAAAATAAACAAATGGGACCTAATGAAACTTCAAAGCTTTTGCACAGCAAAGGAAACCACAAACAAGACGAAAAGACAACCCTCAGAATGGGAGAAAATATTTGCAAATGAAGCAACAGACAAAGGATTAATCTCCAAAATATCCAAGCAGCTCATGCAGCTCAATATCAAGAAAGCAAACAACCCAATCCAGAAATGGGCAGAAGACCTAAATAGACACATTTCCGAAGATGTACAGATTGCCAACAAACACATGAAAGGATGCTCAACATCATTAATCATTAGGGAAATGCAAGTCAAAACTACAATGAGGTATCTCCTCACACCCGTCAGAATGGCCATCATCAAAAAGTCTACAAATAATAACTGCTGGAGAGGGTGTGGAGAAAAGGGAACCCTCTTGCACTGTTGGTGGGAATGTAAATTGATACAACCACTATGGAGAACAGTATGAAGGTTCCTTAAAAAACTAAAAATAGAACTACCATATGACCCAGCAACCCCACTACTGGGCGTATACCCTGAGAAAACCATAATTCAAAAAGAGTCATGTACCACAAGGTTCATTGCAGCTCTATTTACAATAGCCAGGACATGGAAGCAACCTAAGTGTCCATCGACAGATGAATGGATAAAGAAGATATGGCACATATATATAATGGAATATTACTCAGCCATAAAAAGAAATGAAATTGAGTTATTTGTAGTGAGGTGGATGGACCTAGAGTCTGTCATACAGAGTGAAGTAAATCAGAAAGGGAAAAACAAATACCGTATGCTAACACATATATATGGAATCTAAAAAAAAAAAATGGTCTGAAGAACCTAGGGGCAGGACAGGAATAAAGACACAGATGTAGAGAATGGACTTGAGGACACGGGGAGGGGGAAGGGTAAGCTGGGGCGAAGTGAGAGAGTGGCATGGACTTATATACACTACCAAATGTAAAGTAGATAGCTAGTGGGAAGCAGCCGCATAGCACAGGGAGATCAGCTTGGTGCTTTTTGACCACCTAGAAGGATGGGATAGGGAGGGTGGGAGGGAGACACAAGAGGGAGGAGATATGGGGATATACGTATGCATATAGCTGATTCACTTTGTTATACAGCAGAAACGAACACACCATTGTAAAGCAATTATACTCCAATAAAGATGTTAAAATAAAAGAAAGAAATTATATCATGCATTAAGATATACAGTAAGATAGTGACAGCACACAATATTAAAAATAGAGTATTTATGAAACAATATTTGGTGAAACAAACAAGAGTACCACTTATAGAAAGAAAGTAATGGAAAGATTAAGTCAGAAGTCATGAGCATGCCACGTGTACCTTGATAGCCATGTCATCCTAAATTGGCCAACCACTGGTAACACCCAGTATGGCCCCATTCTGGCCCTAGGCATCGTCTCCCAAAGAATGCAGATAAAATTCACAGATACCCAGCAGGCTAATAGGTGAACTGCTGCTGTGGCCAGGTGTACCTGCTCCAGTGTCTCTCTGATGAAGTAAGCATGTGTGTTGGTTCCAGACACGCTCCATCTGTTGGAACCACTCTAGTCCTCTTAAACACACCAACAGAGGGGAAGGTGCATGCAACAGAGGAGAGAGGACATGTTAATATTGCCTCATCCTATATGGAGCAGGTATGACCCTTCCACCCCCTGGCACCTTACTTTACATGGGCTAATTTACTCATCACTTTTCCCCTTGCTTCTTGCTGTTTTTTAAATGGACTTAAGCCTTGTGATTAGACCATCTTAATTCGGTCTGTGAGCCTTTCTGTTCAGTGACCTTCAGAATACCTTGCCTGGTAGTATTTGGGGCTACTGTTGCATCAGTGTAATAACCCACAGCGCACATGGCTGATCTTGAACAAAACTGTGAATCAGAAACTTATCTATGACCTTTTGCCTTCTTTGTTACGCTTGTATGCTGCCCCATAGTCACCTGGATTCCCTTCATCAAAATTGGCTCCTTCCTCAGGTGATGAAATTTTCTTTCCTCTATACACTGTCTCATTTGCCAAAACTTGTCTGCTTTGTGTCCCATTTCATCTATCATCTTGCCGCTATTACCACTAGTTTGAGGTTAAAGCGTTAACCTTCAAAACAAGTGCTTCTTGGAAATGTAAACCTATTGTTTTGAGTATGCTGCCACCAAGTGGCAGTCAAGTCTCAAGTGCGGCTGTGTCTGTTCTTTCCATCCATGAAGGAGTGAAGAGGGAGATGACCCGGGATCTAAGCGCAGAGCACAGGGACTCTTGGCCAGTACGTGATTAGATGGTTGTAGAGAAAGTAGTTGCAGTGAAAACCCAAAGACAAGGACCTAAGACTTAAACAGAAAGAATTTTGCTCTTCCATAAGTAGAAATGGAACTGAGTGCCACTAGCTTCAGCTTGTCCAGATGTTTTTGGTGACTATAGACCATGCGTTCAATGGAGAGGCTAAGTGGATAGACCTCCTCTCTCTACTTCAACCCGACAACTCTGCTTCTCTCTGTTTTATACATCAGGTTGCCACATACATTTTCATTTATTTAAAAGATGCTATAATTTTAAAAGGAACTGTTACTATGTTTCAAATCCCTCTCAGAAGGTGTCTTTCCATACTTGAATTATTATTACAATTATTAAAATTATAAATACTAGCTTATCCCTGTTGACCCAACTCTATGGAGGGTGGTGTGCGGGACAGGGAGGGGGGAAGGACAAGACTTTGGAGGCTGGAAAGGAAGGAGAGGACATGGAAGGCCCCTAACAACAAGAGAAAAGTGCTAGAAGGAGGGACTAGGAGTAAGGACCAGGGCTATAGAAGGTCCTGCACTTTCCATCTGAATAAACAGAGAGAGAGAGAGAGACCCTGGAACATCTAAAACTCCCTGGAACTTGTCTGGTATCGCTAATATAAACACAATAAATATCCTAATGAATTCAAGGGCAAGTCCAAGTTTAACGACGATGTCAGTTGGTGACTCTGACACTTAACTGAACATGTACAATGTTAGGCATTGTTTTCTCATCCTACACTAGACTCCCAGAACCAACCGTCTACCTCCCATGGTGGAAGTCTAGTGATCAGGGCCAACAAATTGCATGTTTCTGGCTCAAATAATGACTTAACAGAGGTGTCTTTCTTCAAAGGAAACAGGCAAGGAGAAACATCAGAAGAAGAACTGTTTGACTGGAACAAAAGAAGAGGACTGACTGGCCCCAAGTCAGAGGACTGGGGATGGCTGCAAAACGTACCCCAAAGGGCTGGGTGAGCCCCGGGCAAGCTGGCCAAAACCTAGGAGGAAACAAGTGTGTCCAAGTTAATGAAGTTGCAGGTTTGGGGAAGCAAACGTCTTCGTGAAACTAGGTGTTGTCAAGTAAGAAAAGAAAACTCAACTCCTGGGAATTCCCTGGCGGTCCAGTGGTTAGGACCCAGAACTTCCACTGTAGGGGACCTGGGTTCGATCCCTGGTCAGGTAACTAAAATCCCACAAGCTTCACGTATGGCCAAAAAAACCCAGAAAAGTCAACTCCTGGGACCACATTTGTAAAGAATTTGTGGTTAGGGTCATTTGCAGCCACGCAAATCGGAACCATTGCCATGTATCCCATATCACATAAGAGTCTGGTGGAGGAGACACCTCCAGATACTCAAGGTCCACGCCCAAAGCTTAAGAAGTTATCCCAGACTTGGGATGGCTGCACCAACCGTGCAGGAACCTACTAGGATGGGAACCCTCAGAAGCAAGAAGGAGTTTTTGTCTGTTTCATTCACAGGTATATTCCACATGACAGGACAGTATCTGGCGGGTGACAGGTATTCAGTAAACATTATTGAGCCAAGTGGATCATTGCCCAGAGCCACCTGCGTTTTACGGTAGAACCAGGACTTGAACTCTGCCCTGCATGGATAGTGTAGCCAGGATGTTTTCCACTCTGCCACGTCTCAGTAAGGATTGGTCAGCAAAGATGTTCTCTGCGTGCCTATTACGTCAATGGATACCATTGATTGCTTTGCTTATATTCCGTGGAGAATTATTATCCCGTCTCACCATTGCCGGTTATTTTTTTGAGCAGATATGGGTTTTTTTGTGGGGTTTTATGGTAATGAATTTTAATACTGATATTCAATGAATACAAAAATAATAATATACAAATTTGATACAAAAAATTCTCACACTGATTTCTTTGCAGAGCCTCCTAATACCGGATCCTAATACTGGATACTGGTGGAGACACCTATCTGTATTCCATTCCCAATGCTTCTGGGTACCAACTCTATCAACTGTTGACTGATCGTTAAAATACATGGGCTTTTATTCTATCCTTTTTCCTTCCTCTAGCCTTTGTTAATTCTGCTTTCCTATTTTTACTGCATTCATTCCTGGAAGCCAGCTGACACTGTCGCCAGGACCGGCGGGCCCAGCCCCAGTAGCAGTCAATCCTCCCACCATAACGATACAGGCCAATGGACGACACTATTTGCCTGGGCCACCTCCCGTCGAAGTCCGCGGCCACCCGCAGGTAGAGCGAGGACCCGAGCACCAGCGCCAGGAGGAAATCCATGTTGGGCGGCGAGCCCCACGCGGCGGTTCAGCTGCGCGCGGGGAGCAGGTTGGGGGTGCTGGGCTCGCAGGAGAGGCACGCTCGGCTCCCCCGAGGTGTTGCGAGAGGCGTGAGCCCCTGGGGCCGCTGCGGCTGCTGCTGCCGCTCTACTAGAAGAGCGGCGCCGCGCGCAGCCGAACAGGTCTGCGCGCGGCCTCCAAAGCCCCCTCCGCCTCCCTCCCCGAGAGCGGAAGTGCTGCAGGGGAAGATGCTCCGCCTGCGGGGAGGGGCGGAGCAGCAGGTAAGGTTTTATCTATGTGGCTAATCTATCCACCCTCCTTAAGAATCTGGACATAGAGAGTTGTCTCCAGACACCCTGCTGCCTCCGCCCTTGTGAAGGCGCCTCCCCGTGGCCGAAGAGATGAAGTGCAGAAGGAAAATCCCTGCGCTGAGGGGGCAGCAGAAACTGTGGCTTCTGGTCCTACCTTTGCCACTCATGGCTCTGAGGACCCATAAGTCGCCAGATCACAGACGCCTTCCTGGAAAATAAGGGAGTTGGACCAAGCAGTTTCTGAGAACCCCTGATTAATCCCATATCTGATGCAATCCCATTCACGTGCCCCAGGTTCCCACCCACGGCTGGCCATCCTGCTCAAAGCCGGGTGCCCCTAACCGAGCTCAGCTTCCTGCTTGCTCCATCTAGCGAATGTTTTCAATTGGAGCTCATGCTCACAGCAAACCATTATCAGTCCTTATGCGGTCCCACTCCTGTTTTACTAATTTACTTCCTTTTATTTCTATTCCCCTTTTCTATTTGCTCTCCCATAGGCACCCGCCCAAGTATGTTTGATACATGTCTGTGAATATACATGTCTTATAAAACACATTGTATTGTTTGTGTGTTTTCTAATTAACATAAATTTTATGTTGTTGTTTTCATTCTGTCTGTTATATTTTTTTAATTCTCACTGAGTTTTTAAGATCTACGTTGCTGTGTCTACATCTTGTGTGTTCTTTGTAGTTACTGAACAGTATTCCACAATATCAATGCAAGCCGTTTTACTCATTGTTTTCCTAGTGGTGGAAACAGGTTGTCTCTGTATGCACTCTGATGTATGCCATGTATGTCACAGCACTGGGTGACAGTTTATCGGGAATACCCACGCAGAGGGGTGGTTGGGCCTTCGGGTAGACACATGCTTAACTGACTAAATACTGCCAAAGGGCTTCCCTTCCCTGGTGGCACAGTGATTAGGAATCCGCCTGCCAACGCAGGGGACACGGGTTTGAGCCCTGGTCCAGGAATATCCCACATGCCGTGGAGCAAATAAGCCCGTGCGCCACAACTACTGAGCCCGCGAGCCACAACTACTGAGCCCACGCACCACAACTACTGAGCCCACGCGCCTAGAGCCCGTGCTCCTCAGCAAGAGAAGCCACCGCAGTGAGAAGCCTGCGTACCGCAACGAAGAGCAGTCCCCGCTCGCCGCAGCTAGAGAAAGCTCACGTGCAGCAACGAAGACCCAATGCAGCGAAAAATAAATTAATTAAATTAATTTTACAAAAAATACTTGCCAGAATCTCCCAGATGCCTGCAGCTCCCTAGGCAGCAGCAAGCAAAGATTTCCATTTCCCCACATCCTCAGCAGCAACTGCCCTCTCTCACTCTTGCCCACCTGATAGATTACAAAGGCACATCTGACTGTTGTTTTAATTTACATTTTTTTATTTATAGTGGATTGGAACACTTTTTCATATCCACATAGCAGCTATATTTCCCATTCTGTGAGTTGCCTTTTGACATCCTTTACCCATTTTTAAGCAGGTGTGTTCTGTCTTTTCTGCTGCGTTTCAGGAATCCCTTGTGTTTTCTGGACATCTCTTGTTACTTTCAGACATCATATGATTTTTCTCTGAGACTATCATCTTTCTGATGATTTTTCTATGGTGTCTCTTTTGAGCAGAAATTCTTAAGTTTTGTGTATCCAATCCATACCATTTTTCACCCCGTGATTTATGCTTTTTGTATGTTATTTAAGTTGTTTGCCAATTCTATGCCATAGAAATATCTTTCTACATTTTCTTCTAGTAGATTTATAGTTTTACCTCTCCTGCTTTGGTTCTGAGGCCATCTGGATTCCACCTCTATACAGTGTCTGTAGTGTAAGGTGCTAGCCAATCTTTATTTCTCCCCTTGTCTTGAATGAGATGTCACAACACCATCTCCTAAACAATCCATCTTTTCCTCACTGATTTGGGGTATCACCAATCACCTAACAAGTCTGTTTCTGAGCCCTTTATTCTGCCCTGTGGGCCTATTGTCATTTCCTGTGTTGGCATCATGCTGCTAGTATGACTATGTCTTTGCATTGTAGTATGTTGTTACTACCAGGTAGGAAATAATCCCTCTTCTTTACTCTTTTCTTTCTGAGTTGACCTAACTATTCCTTCCTAATTTCCTCCTTTTCGTGATGATTTGGTCTGCTGTGGTTGACTCCAGGGTATGGAGGTCAGTTCAACTCAGCATGAAACCCAAACAAGAAGATTTGAGACCCCTCCTCGCTGCCATGCATTCCTTGCCCATCAGCATCTCACCCACTGCACTCTCTCTCTTACCCAATTGACAGAAGTAGAGAGTCACGCTCCTTAGTAACCACATAGCTCATGTAAACTCTGGAAAACAAAGGAAAAATCAATAGATTCAGTCTGATTTTACTCAGTCCTATATCCCAGAGCCAGGACAGTATCTGACATACCACAGACACTCCATAAATATTTGTATGGTTGAAAAGAGGGCAAAAATAAATGGTATCATTCTCATGTCAAAGCTTATATTTATGAAAAAAAAAAATTGGGCTTTCCTGGTGGCGCAGTGGTTGAGAGTCCACCTGCCGATGCAGGGGACACGGGTTCGTGCCCCGGTCCGGGAGGATCCCACATGCCGCGGAGCGGCTGGGCCCGTGAGCCATGGTCACTGAGCCTGCGCGTCTGGAGCCTGTGCTCCGCAACGGGAGAGGCCACAACAGTGAAAGGCCCGCGTACCGGAAAAAAAAAAAAAGGTTTAAAATGGGGTGAGTAATTTATTTAGTCTTCTAAACATTTTTTATTTGTTTATTTATTTATTTTTGGCTGTATTGTGTCTTCATTGCTGTGCACAGGCTTTCTCTAGTTGCAGCGAGCAGGGACTACTCTTCGTTGCGGTGTGCAGGCTTCTCATTGCAGTGGCTTCTCTTGTTGCAGAGCACAGGCTCTAGGCATGCAGGCTTCAGTAGTTGTGGCACACGGGCTCAGTAGTTGTGGCTCACGGGCTCTACAGCACAGGCTCAGTAGTTGTGGTGCACAGGCTTAATTGCTCCGCAGCATGTGGGATCTTCTCGGACCAGGAATCGCACCCGTGTCCCCTGTATTGGAAGGCGGAATCTTAACCACTGCATGGCCAGAGAAGTCCCACGGGGAGTAATTTAAATGGTATATGTTTTTAATTTCAAATTCCTCTTTGTTCATTGTGGTATATAGGAAAGCAACTGACTTTTATATATTAATGTTGTATCCTGCATTTTTGCCATAATAACTTATTAGTTCCAGGAGGTTTTTTGGTCAGTTTTTTCAGATTTTCTACATAAATGATCATGGCACCTATGAACAAAGACAGTTCTGTTTCTTCCTTCCTAATCTATATACCTTTTATTTCCTTTTTTTTTTAACATCTTTATTGGGGTATAATTGCTTTACAATGTTGTGTTAGTTTCTGCTTTATAACAAAGTGAATCAGTTATACATATACATATGTTCCCATATCTCTTCCCTCTTGCGTCTCCCTCCCTCCCACCCTCCCTATCCCACCCCTCCAGGCGGTCACAAATTACCTTTTATTTCCTTTTATCATCTTATTGCATTTGCTAGGACTTCCAGTACAATGTCAAATAACAGTGGTCAGAAGGGATATTCTTGCCTTTTTCTGATCTTACCAGAAAAGCTTCAAGTTTCTCACCATCAAGTGTAATGTTAGCTGTAGGTTTTTTGTAGATGTCCTTTATAAAGTTGAAGATGTTCCCCTCCACTCCTAGTTTGCTGAGTTTTTATCATGAATGAGTGTTAGATTCCGTCCAATGCTTTTTCTGCATCTATTGATATGATCACGTGATTTTCCTTATTTAGCCTGTTAACCTGATGGATCGCATTAATTGACTTTCAGATGTTGAGCCAGCGTCTACACCTAGGAAAAATCCCGCTCTATTATGGTGTATAATTTTTTGATATATTTTTGATACAATTTGATAATATTTTGTAGACAATTTTTTCATCTACGTTCATAAGAGATAGTAGTCCATTGTTTGGGGTGGGGTTAGGGGGATTTTTGTAATGTCTTTATCTGGTTTTGGTATTAGGGTAATGCTGGCTTCACAGAACAAGTTAGGAAGTATTCTTTCTGCTTCTATATTCTGGAAGTGAACTGGTATAATTTCTTACTTAAATGTTGGGTAGAATTCACCAGTGAACCCATCTGAGCTTGGTGTTTTCTATTTTGAAAGTTTATTAATTTAATTCAATTTCTTAAATAGGTATAAGCCTATTCAGATGGCCTATTTTTTTGTGTGTGGGTTTTTTGCAGCTTGTGTCTTTAAGGAATTCCATTCATTTCATCAAGGTTATCAAATCAGTCAGCATATAGTAGTTCGTAATTTCCCTTTATTATCCTTTTAGTGTCAATGGAATCTGTAATAATGTCCCCTCTTTCATTTCTGATGTTAGGAACTTGTATCTTATCTCTTTTTTTCTTAGTTAGCTTGGCTAGGGACTTATGTATTTTGTTGATCTTTTCAAAGAACCAGTTTTTTGTTTTCTCTGTTGATTTCTTATTTTCAATTTCATTTATTTCTGCTCTAATTTTTATTATTTCTTTTCTTCTCCTTACCTTGGACATAATTCCCTCTTCCTTTTCTAGTTTCCTAAGGTGGAATCTTAGATTATTGATTTTAGATCTTTCGTCTTTTCTAATATGCATATTCAATGGTATAAATTTCCCTCTAAGCACTGTTTTCACTGCGTCCCTCAAATTTGATAAGTTGTACTGTCATTTTCCTTTAGCTCAAAATATTTTTAAAATTTCTATTGAGGGACTTCCCTGGTGGTACAGTGGTTAAGACTCTGCACTCCCAATGCAGGGGGCCCGGGTTCCATCCCTGGTCAGGGAACTAGATCCCACATGCATGCCGCAACTAAGAGTTCACATGCCACACCTAAGGGCCAGCGAGCCACAACTAAGGAGCCCACCTGCCACAACTAAGCCTGAGTGTAACCTAATTAATTAATTATTAAAAAATAAAAACAAAGGGTACAATTCAATGGTTTTTTTAAAAAAAAATTCTCTTGAGATTGATTCTTTGACCCACGTCAAAGGATTTTGGAAAATTTTTTAGTCATTATTACTTAAAATATTGCTTCTTTCCCTCCCTCTCTTTCTTCTCCTTCTGGTGTTCCCATTACACATATATTACTTTTTACAGTTGTCCCACCATTCTCAGATATTCTTTAGAAGTGTGTCTTTAATCTCCAAGTATTTGGGGACTTTCCAGCTGTCTTTCCATCATTGATTTATAGTTTAATTCCATTGTGTTCTGAAAGCAAATGTTGTATGATTTCTATTCTTTTAAACTTATTAAGGTGTGTTTTATGGCCCAGGACCTAGACCATGTTGGTGAATGTTCCACGTGCAAGTACCTTACAATAACAAAATATTTCTAATTACTCTCTATTGTCCCTTGTATCATTGCTGTCATTCATTTCACTTACACATAAGCACATGTAATTAAATATATTATTGCTTCTATTATTTTGAACAAACTGTTATCTGTTAGATCAACTAAGAAAAGAAAAATAAGTATTTTACCTTCATTTATTCATTCTCCAAATCTCTTCCTTTCTGTATGTAGATCTGAGTTTCTGACATGTATCATTTTCCTTCTCTCAAAAACAAACAAACAAAAAATCTTCTTTTAACATTTCTTACAAGGCAGGTCTACTGGCAACAAATTTCCTCATTTTTTCTTTGTCTGAGAAAGTCTTTATTTCTCCTTCACCTTTGAAGGGTAATTTCAACAGGTACAGAATTCTAGGTTGATGGTTTTTTTCTCTTAATTCTTTAAATATTTCACTCCATTCTCCTCTTGCTTGCATGGTTTCTGAGGAGAAATCAGATGTAATTCTTATCTTTGCTCCTCTATATATAGGTAAGGCATTTTTCTCCTCTTCCTTCTTTAAAGACTTTTTCCTTTATTTTTGATTTTCTGAAGTTTGAATATGATCTGTCTAGGTGTAGGTTTGGGGCATTTATCCTGCTTGGTGTTCTCTGAGCTTCTTGGAACTGTGGTTTGGTGTCTGACATTATTTGGGGGAAATTTTTGCTTCAAATATTGCTTCTTTTCCTTTCTTTCTTTCTTATCCTTCTGGTATTCCTGTTACATATGTTGGGCTGGCCAAAAGGTTCGTTTGGGTTTTTCCATAAGGAAAACCTAAACCAACTTTTTGGCCAACCCAATATGTTACATCTTTTATAGTTGTCACACAGTTTTTAGATATTCTGTCTTTTGTTTCTTTTTCCTCTTTGCTTTTCAGTTTTGGAAGTTTCTACTGTCATATCCTCAAGCTCAGAGATTCTTTCCTCAGTTGTGTTCAGTTTCCTAATGAGCCCATCAAAGGCAATTTTCATTTCTGTTTAAGTGTTTTTGGTCTTTAGCATTTGTTCTTTATTCTCTTAGAATTTTTATCCTCTGTTTACATTATCTGTTTGTTCTTGCATGTTGTCTACTTTTTCCATTGAAACCCTTAGCATATTAGCCTTAGTTGTTTGGTTTTTTTTAATTCCCAGTCTGATAATTCCAACATTCCTGCCATATCTGACTCTGGTTCTGATGTTTATTCAGTATCTTCAACATGTGGCTTTTGTCTTTTAGTATGCCTTGTAATTTTTTGTTGAAGGGTAGACATGATGTACTGAACAGAATGAATGATGGTACATATGCTCTTAGTAATGTAGCAGTAAGGTGTGGGGGGAGAGGAAGCATTGTATAGTCCTATGATTAGGTCTCAGTATCTTAGTGAGCTTGTGCATCCAGGGCTGTGAACTTCACCAATGCTTCTCAACCCCAAATTCCCCTCCCCTTATGTTACATGGGACAAGATGGCTGGAGAGGGCTGGGGTTGGGTATTTCCCTTCCCCAGGTATGTTAGGCTCTGATAAAATAGATTCTCTAGCAGACTCGGACCTGGCAAAATAGGTTCTCCTGAGGGCGGGCCTTGTTAAGGAAAACAGAATGCTCTGGCATATTTCAAAAGGGTTCCTTTTCCCCTCCGGAAGCATGCCAGAAGCATGAGGGGAATTTTTCTCCAATATTCACTGTGAGAATCTGATAGAACTCCTGGAGACAAAACTCACAAAAGTGTGGGGGCTTCCCAGTGACAGGCGCCCCTGCAGTTTTTAACCCCCAGCCTTGTCCTCCAGCAATGAACAGTTACAGTTCAGGTTTTCCTACCTTGGCACTGGTTCCTATGGAAGTTTCTGCTCCTCGGTTTCTGCTCCAGTAAGTTGTAATCCTCTGCATGTGCCTGTATGTCTCACCAACATTTTTGAGGGGAGTGAGGGCTGGGGAAGGCAGTGGTTTTCCCAGTGTCCTCACTTCCCTGATGGATCTCAGAAGAAGGGTTGTTAATTTTCAGCTTGTCCAGCTTTGCCTTGTTGTTACAATGGAACGACAACTTCTAAGCTCCTTACATGCCAGCCTAAGACTTCCCCATTATTATATTAAACCAGATAGTAAGCAAAGCTGCCCTCTTCTGGAAACAGTTGGGGGGTGCGGAACACTACCTCTGTCTTCCAGGATTGTTTACTCTACAAATGTCTTTGAAAAGACAGTCTGGATCAAAAGCTACCGGTGCCTGTTCACAAGAAGTATAGAAACATGAAAGACCCATGGAGAACCGTCTCCCAAAAATATTTCCTCATTTCCACATGGTCTTGGTTTCTGGCAAATTTTTCCATGAGTATGCCTCTCCTTCAGCCACTCCAATTAACCTGACTGACAGAGGCTGGGAGGAGGGGGGAAGTCTTTAGTTTATCTTACATAGCATTTGATTATCAGTACTTTCTACAGGGCCCCAAGAATTAGGATCAGACTAACATGTAGCTGATGCAGCCAGGTGAAAAACTCTGATAAGCCATCAGGATTTACCTTGGAAAGGCAAGTGGCTTTCTCTTAAGTTTTGTATTGATTTTTCTATTGGACCTGAAGCATAAATCCAGGTACAGCAGGATGTTTTAACCACTGTGCAAACTCTGCCTCATCCCACAAGGAGGGAAACGAAAGCAATTTTATCATCTGCAATAACCCTGGGCAGGGAGTCAGGGCTTATCTGAATGTATGTTAGAGCCAAGGTGATGTTTCCTTAAACACTTGAAGACCTCATAGGAGGTTTTTCACCTCTTGGGGGGTACAAGTCACTGTATTTTGGGGAGGGACACAAGTTAATATGCACCTTCCACACAAGAAGTATGGCCCCATGGGAACACACGGTGCCCCTGGAAAGAAAATATGGCTTATGATTTTGGGGTCAGCCAGGTGGGACCTACAACAGTTGTAGGGTACAGGTTGACAGTAGCTGGCTGGTCATATGCGGTAGGGTTTCCAAGTGACAGAGCAGCTTCTACTACAGCCTGAAGTTGCTACAGAGCCTTCTCTTGCTCTGGTCTCCACTCAAAAAAGGCAATAGGCTATGAGGAGTTTTGTAGCTGAGCATGTTGCCTCCCCCAAATCCAGAAATGCCTAATGAGCATTGTGCATTTGTCATAGCTGGTGATACAAGGGCAGCAACTTCTCTCTTATCTTGGAGTTGAACCCCTGGAAATTTCACTAGGATGGTTGCCTCCTTGATTGTTGAGGGGTTCATGTCCCACCCCCCACTTTATTTATGTCTCACTAAGGTATTCTAAACTACATGCTTACCAGCTCCATTAAGGTTAAGTAACTCACTGGATTCAGTGTCCATGTGCCTAGTCATTTCATGCTACGCACTATGCTCACCCCTCGACACTTTCCCCCATCTACTCTGGTCACAAACTGCTGTTGAGTCTCCTTCTACCTCCTTAATAAGATGCAACTCTGTTCTCTCTTCTCTAGCCCTACAGCCAATATTGTCATCCCATTCCTCCATCCCTTGTTCCGTTCTAGTAGATTGTTTGGGGGTTTGTGTGTGTGTGTGTATATGTTTTTGTTTGTTTGTTTTTGCTTTTGTGGAGAGCAGGGAGGAGATGGGGGATTGTTGTAGCATTTTAACTAATCATTCAGTCCTTTGCAACATGTTTCCCACTTCCTCCAGGACACTTTTTCTAAAATATAAATCTAATCATGTTGCTTCTGCGATTAAAAACATTAGTATCCCAAAGGCTTTAAGCTAAACTCTAAACTTCTTTACATGGCCTACAAAGCCTGTGCAAGCTATACTTTGCCTGATTTTTCAGACACTCTTGCCACTCCCCCATTCATGCCTCGAGTATCCCCGGGTGATCCTGGGTGAATCATCTCACTCTTGGAGCAGCTGTTTCCCCAACTGCAAAATGATGGGGTTAGACAAGGGATTAATCTTCAAAATATACAAGTAGCTCATGCAGCTCAATAACAAAAAAACAAACAAGCCAATCAGAAAATGGGTGGAAGATCTAAATAGACATTTCTCCAAAGAAGACATACAGGTGGCCAAAAAAAAAAAAAAATGAAAAGATGCTCAAAACCACTAATTATTAGAAAAATGCAAATCAAACTACAATGAGGTATCACCTCCCACCAGTTAGAATGGCCATCATCAAAAAATCTACAAACAATAAATTCTGGAGAGGTTGTGGGGAAAAGGGAATCCTCCTACACTGTTGGTGGGAATGTAAATTGGTGCAGCCACTATAGAGAACAGTATGGAGGTTCCTTAAAAAACTAAAAATAAAGCTACCATATGATCCAGCCATCCCATTCCTGGTCATATACCCAGAGAAAACCATATTTGAAAAGAGACATGCACCTCAATGTTCATTGCAGCCCTGTTTACAATAGCCAGGACATGGAAGCAAGCTAAATGTCCATCAACAGAGGAATGGATAAAGAAGATGTGGTACATATATACAATGGAATATTACTCAGCCATAAAAAAGAATGAAATAGTGCCATTTGCAGCAGCATGGATGGACCTAGAGATTGTCATACTGAGTGAAGTAAGTCAGACAGAGAAGGACAAATATCATATGATATTGTATGTGGAATCTAAAAAAAAATGCTACAAAAGAACTTACCTACAAAACAGAAATAGAGTCACAGATATAGAAAACATCTTATGGTTACCAGGGTGGAGAGGAGGGGAGGGATAAATTGGGAGATTGGGACTGACATAGACACACAACTATATATAAAATCGGTAACTATTAAGGACCAACTGTATAAAACAGGAACTCTACTCAATACTCTGTAATGACCTATATGGGAAGAATATGAAAAAGAGTGGATATATGTATATGTATAACTGATTCACTTTGCTGTACAGCAGAAAGTAACACAACATTGTAAATCAACTATTTTACAATAAAAAAATTTTTTTAATGATCGGTTAGACTAGAAGAGCCCTATGTCTTTGCTCAGCCCTTAAAAAAAATCAATAATCTTGACTTTTTACTTAACAAATCTTCTATTGTGGTACATTTAGCTGTCCAGATACTTTGTGTGTCCACAATTTCCTATGAGTGTTCCTGGATGTAATTTTTAGGTAGATCCTTGAAGGCAGAAAATGTCTTCAGAAGATTTTATTGTACTTGAGGCTAATAAAGACTTGCAAAAGAAAAAAGAAGACAAGTGGTGTGATTTCCTTCTCCTGATTGGACCCTGACTAATGCAAGGGCATAGAGTTTATCATAAAAATAGACTGGGAAGAGACTAGAGGAAGGTCCAGATTCCTGCCCCCTGGGGAAACCAGATGATGGTGATGTGACAGGAGTTAGAACTGGGGAGAGATGAGAGGACCTCTCCTGGGGGACCTTATGGGGAAGAGTCGCAATGTACAGCCCATAACTATCATCACTAGCTCCAGAAAGTCAAGCCAATGTATTTCTTAGGCAGAGAAGTTGTGTTGACTGTTCTTCCCATCCCCTTCTGGAGACACCTTATGTGGTGGACAGACTCTACAGTGGCCCCCAAGATCTCCACCCCCTGGTGTTCACATGCATGTGTGATCCCCTTGTGCGGGCAAGACCTGTGATTTGCTTCTAACTAACAGAATAAGGCAAAGGTGTTGGCATATATGTGATTACATTTGTGATTAAATTACTTTAGATTTTAGTGGCTAGCTTGCTTAAGTCTTTCTCCCTTGCTCACTTTAAGGAAGAAAGCAGCCATGTGGGGAAAACTCACATGCAAAAAATTGTGAGTGGCTTCTAGGAGCCAACAGAGGCCTCTGGCCAACAGCTAGCAAGGAACTGAAGCTCTCCATCTACAACTTCAAGAAACTGAATTCTGCAAACAGCCTGACTGAGCTTGGAAGTAGAGCCCTCCCCAGTCGAGCCTCAGATGAAAGCACAGCCCCAACACCTTGATTGCAGCTAAGCTATTCTCAGACTCCTGACCCACAGAAACTGTGAGATCATCAATGTGTGTTGTTTTAAGCCCCTAAGTTCATGGTAGTGTTGTTACACAGCAATAGATAATTAACAAACTTTTCCATCAAAGCTGCTTGCATATAACACATGGATCATGATGCCTGTCCATGCTCCCAGGATCCCAGTCCAAACTGCTTATGTAGATATCTGTCCCCTCTGCAAGGATCCAAGACTCCCTCATCCATCAGTCATAGGTGAGGTCCTTGGCACCAAGAGATGCTATGGTTGCAGAGAAGAGAGATTCTCCAACTTTAGCACTTGGGTGGGACTAGGCAGCAGAGAGGCCCAGTGCTACTACAAATGTACCTAGCAAACACAGGCCCAATGCAAAAGCTAATGTGGACTGCCCCCAGCATGCAATACAATTATTCTCTTCCTTTTCTCTGTGAGAAGAGAGTGGTGTGGGCTAAGTGAAGGCAAGGCTCTTTGTAAAAGTGGGACCAATATATAAGTGCACCAAGGAAAGCTGACACCTTATTGCTTTAGGGAATGCAGTTTCCGTATCCCAGATGGCACCCAGAGATTCCCAAGACAGCCTTGGCTCTGAGACCCTGCCTCTTGGTAGCCAGTGATCTGATTTTGGCATTCAGATTAAAGACTTAAGCCCAGGAAAAGTCCCCAGCCCCCAGAGCCCACCCTTTTCCTCACCGCCTTCCTCTTGCTTCTTCTTGCATCTCCCTTTCCAGTGATCTCCTCCAAAACTTCCCCTTAGTCCAGCCCAAATGCAGCTATACTGAGGGTAGAGATCCACTGCAGCAGTATTTCTCAGGCCAACTGGAACCAATCTGTTACCAATCTGCAGGAATTTGGCTGGTGACCTTTGGCCCCAGGAACGATTAGGTGCCCCCTCCTCCAACAGGGACCTGACCCCAAGCAATGCTTCAGCATTATGGGTATATACCCACGACAGACAGTATGGCCAGCTGTTGGCATTCATTCTGCAGAGGCCTTGTGTGTTAGAGCTTTGAGAAATTTTAAAGGCATTGTTTTTTCCATTGACTATTTATTTCACCCGAATGAGAATGTTAGAGAATGTTGCTAGATCCAGAATTGAACACTGTTGGCACTGAAAGGAAACAGACACAGTTTGGATTTTCTCAAACACTAGGCAAGACTATTCTTAGCTTACTTCTCATCCTTCCCCTGCAGGGTAAGCCCTGACTTAGCATCTCCTTAATCAATAAAATACAATTCATCAAAGGACTCAGCACGTAGTAGAGACCATACTTGCTATGCCCTACTCAGGGCCCCAGGGTTACAGTGTGCTCTTTATACAACTGACTATAGCAGTCACAATTTTCAGGGAGCATGGGAAAGAGAAAGGCTTCCAATCACATAATATCAGAGATCCCTGAAAGCCATCCTCCACGTGGTACCATGTCACGGGGACCCCCTGGTCCTCCAAGCACTTCTTATAGAGCAAGATGTCATCACGGAGGATGTCATACAGCTCACCAGGAAGGCCTCGGGAAGCTGGGCAATGGTCTCTTCATCCTTTATGAGGGGTGTATGTTCCACATCCAGCAAGGGATTGTTTTCTAGATAGGCAGCCTCATTGAAAGGAGCAGGAAACATGGGTTGGTAGTCTGTCTTCTTGAAACTCCTGGGTACGTTGTCCGCGCTGACCCACTTCCGGTACTTCTTCCAGACTTCCGGGGAATGAAAGCACCACTCAAGATGGCATCCCACCAGAGAAGTCGATAAACACGTATTTGAACACGCATCATGAACTTCCAGGTGAGGAACTGGACGTGTTGGTTCTGCGGAAAGGATAGCAGCCGAAAATTAATGAGTTGGACAATGAGATAAATCAGGACCTGGGCCCTGATCCGAGGAAGATCGGATCTGCCCACCAAGGTCTGAGAGGTCAAGGTCGCAATCCCTGCCCCAGCACTGTCTCCGCAGATCACACCGCAGACCTGCCAGAAGGAAGCAGAAATGCCCATGCCTCCTTGGACTCTCTCTTGCCCATCCACCACAGGGGTGAAGGCTCTGCAGAACCAAAAGTTGAAAGGTTGATCTCCTCCAGGAGCTTACTTAAGAAACCCCATTATGTCTTGATGAGGAATCAGGGGGCACCCAGCTCCTGACCATTTCCCCCTGTACAGTGCTCTCGGGGCATTTCCTCACAGGCACCATCCACCTGCAGCCTCCTGGCAGCGTGCAGAACCTTACCTGCCTTTCTTCCTCCACCAGCCTGTCGATCAAAACCAGTCCGGCCTGCGTGCTAGGTCTTTTCAACTATCTAGAATAACAATATCCTCAACAATTTCCTACAGGGTATTAACAGAGGTGCTTATTAACACCTTTGTGTGTTCAAGAGATGTTTTTACTATCACCCTTCAGAGATGTAGAGTCTGGCGGAAACTCTGATGGTGGAATTTCAGACACAAGGCTCAGCCGGCTGGGAGGTACGTTGATGGATACTGGAAAGATGCTGTCTTCCTCAGTCTCATCAAGAAAACCAGAGATGCTAAGGAAGTTCCTTTAAGTAAGTTGTATGGGGGGCTTGTTCTAGAGGTTGAACCTAAAAGGGCAGTTTTTAGTTCCTCTCACTTGCCTTCTCTAAACTGTTTCCCTGTGAATTGCTGTAATCTGTTGGATTAAGAACCGGAATTCTGGTGAGTGGTACCCATGGCCCCCTCCATCCACTAAAAAGCTCCCCCTCTTCTCTTTTCAAAGAACCTCAGGTGCCCTGAGTCATGGTTTTCTTGAGACGCTCCCAACACTGGTCCCTGCATGGCCAGCAGTTAATTTGTTAGCTAGTTAGTTCATAAGTCCATTAAGTATTAGGGGTTTTTTAATATTAATAATATTAATATTTATTAGTTCCCAAAGACACATTTAAACATTAATTAATTCGAGTTTTTTGTTCAGTTATTTCAAATAACATTAAAGAAAAGCTAAAAAGTTATTTTTTAAGTCAAAATGGCCCCAAGCTAAAAAAAAAAAAAAAAAAGCCTAGAAACAAATATTTTAAAGTTTGTCCCAGGCCTAATTGAAACCGTGCACCTCAGACTGGGACTTGAACCCACGTGCCGGGACTCGAACCCAGCCTAAACCCAGACTGGGACTTGAAGGTATTAGTTTCAATAATGCAAAAAGCACCTGCAGCATCATTGCCCCAAACCACAGCCAGGACCTTGACCAGAACCTTCAGCCAAGCCCTTAATACCCCCACCACCATCCCACCTCGCTGCCCTCCCAGTCTGAGAGAACGGTTACCTTGAATCCCGTATCCATCACTCCTTTTCTTTCCTTTTTACATAGTTCCATTGTATCTATGTATATTCCTTAAAAGTATTATTATGATTTTAATTGTTTTTAATTTTGTAGACAAAGTATCTGGCTTTATGTAATTTTTTGAAAAATTTTTCACTGAATTTTATACTGTCAATATTCATCCACAGTATGGTATGCCTTACTTGAACAGCTATGTCATATCCCATAACGCCTTAATAGCTGTGCAATATAACACTGACTATCACAGTTGATTCATGCACTCCCCGTCAAGGGGCATTTGGGTTGTTTCAGGTCTGGGCTGTTTTGAACGATGCTGCGCCTGTCTCCGTGGATGCATGTGCAAGAGTGTCTCTCGGGGCCTAGGACCTCCTCTCCCTCTGTTCTGCAAATCATCCAAGGCCTCGCCCCTCCCTTCTGTCACCCAGGTAACACCCACCGCCTTTCTCTAACAATTCACCCAACCGACAGCAGCACAGAGTCGGTCTCCTGGGATAGAAAACCACACAGGGCGCGGGTACATGTCTGCAAGAAAAAACCGACACATCAGCAGCCACCTGTAGGGAGGTCGGTGCCCCATGGGGCCCAGCACTGCTCCCCAGCCCCCAAGAAGAGCTACCAACAGTGCTGGCACTGAGTGTGACATCCTCCCTTTCTTCCTATTCTTGGCTCCTGTGAAGTGACTCTGGCCACCTCTGCCGGGACAACACAAAAAGCCAAGTCAGATGCCTGAGTCCACCCCAATCTCCTGAATATCGGGGCTCAGATGTGCCTTGGAGCTCCCCAGCTGCAATGTTTTCTTTTACAGTAGAGGAAACTGTGGACCTAGAAGGCTTGGTGATTTGAAACCAACAAAGCCAAGATGAGGGAAGGTGGGCGTGTCTGCCCTGAAATATGAACAATAATTATATATACGTATAGATGTTACTAAGAAGTAAGCAGTGGTCGCGTGGGCCATTTCTATGAGTCAAGCAGTATGTCTAAGGTTCTCAGAGAGCAGCCTGATCATTAATGCATCCACCACACGGGCACAGTGTCAGACACAGAATCTGTACCAAATGAACCACGTCTAACTCAGCAGTTCTCAACCCTGGCTGTTTATAGAAGCACAGAGCAGGGGGTGGGGGGTGGGGTTACACACTCTGATGCCCAGGCTGAGCCCCAGACCAACCAAATCAGAATCTCTAGGGTGGGAGCACAGGCGACAGGATTTCTCAAATCCCACCAGGCAATTCCAGTGTCAGGGGAGGTGGTGACTGACCACCTGGCAGAGAGAAGCAACAATGGGGCGGGTCCATGCTCTGCTAACACGGTTGGGGGAGGTGACAGAAGAAGGGTCAAAACGATTCAGAGTGGGCAGCTCCTAAGGAGGTCTCAGACCTGGCTTAAGTCATCTGGGAGCTTTTTTAAAATACGGATGCTGGGTCCCAGAGACTGACAGTCGGCCTGGGGTAGGAGCTGGGTGTGACCATGACTCTCAAGCCCCCGGGGGGTTCTAAAGTGTACGCAGCCAGAGTGGGGACGACTGCTAGCCACGACCTGGGCCTGCCGACCTTCCCCACTTCAGCCCCCCACTCTGTGGTCCCGACATTCTTCTTTCTCTTGAGCACCCAGGGATTTGCACTTGCTCTCCCTTAACAGGGCAGGGACTAGGGTGAGGCAAGCAAGGCACTCGCCTTGGGCGCAAAATTAAGGGAGCGTCCAAACACTCATTATCCAAGATAAATACTAGTTTGGTGCAATATTTTAAGGAATCAAAATTAATGCCAGAAACGGCCGTGATGAACAACATATCGAAATTTTAAATAGAATCCTCCTTTGCTTTTGCACGACTTACCCAGCTCTCTTGCATCCTGCTTTTATATAAACGTTGGTATGTTGTTCATCTTAGTTTTCTGCATCAATACTGATATTTTTAATATTGCATAAAAATATATTTATCTGGATCACTGTGGTTTTGGGTGCCCCTTTAAATACGGAGGCCGCGGAGGGTGCCTCACCTGCCTCACCCTATTCCCATAAGGGTTGGAGCTCTCTTTCCTGGCCCCTGTAGGGCCGGCTCATTCTCATCAGTTGATCCTGGGCTCAAACTTTGCCTTCTTGGAGAGGTTTCCTCTGATAGGAAAAATTAAATCTGCTCCCTGAGTCATTCTCTACTCCATCACTCTGTGCTACCACGATGTGAAAGTACGCTACTCATTTGTTTCACTGTCCAGCCCCCTCATTTGAGTGGGCTCCAATGAGGACCTTTCTTGTTCTCCACAGTGTCCCCCGTGCCTCAAAGAGGGTCTGACACAAAGTAGGTGCTCAGTAAACATTTGCTGAGTGAGCCCCAGTTTTACTTTTGGAAATAACGTCATCCCTCCACAGAGGAAGGGGTACAGACCCAGCCAATGAATGAGGGTGCTCCCCGGGGTCTCTGAAAGGGAAGAGTGATCTTGGACAAGGGTGAGGCCAGTAGATGGGAGATGATTCATGATTAACTTCTGAAAAGGGGAGAGCTTCAGGGCAGCAAATTCAGATGTTGTATTTTCACCACCAGGTGGCAGTACACCCTAATCTCAGGGAACATGTAATGCAAACAGCCCACCTCTTCACATGGGCAAATTTTCTCCTGTGCGGAAATAGAGACACAGACGTAGAGAACAAACTTATAGTTACCAAGGGGGGAGGGGAGGGTGGAACAAATTGGGAGACGGGATTGACATATTACATTACTATGTATAAAATAGATAACTAATGAGAACCTACTGTATAGCACAGGGAACTCTACTCAATGCTCCGTGGTGACCTGAATGGGAAGGAAATCTAAAAGAGTGGATATATGTATACGTATTTCTGATTCACTTTGCTGTACAGCAAGAAACTATCACAACATCGTAAATCAACTATACTCCAATAAAAATTAATTTAAAAAATTTTTTCTCCTGTGTGGCCATCCCTCCATCCATCCATTTGTTTGTTGGTTCATCCTTTCACCCAGTTATTTGCCCATCCATCCATCTATATATTCATGCACTCATACATCCATTCAAAAACTAAAACCACAGGCCTGGCCCTGAGGATCCTGTAGCAAGCAAAATAGAAGACTTTCTCTCGCACTCTTGGAATTTCCACTTTTAGTTGGGGAAGGCAGACGGTAAATAAGGAAACACCCGGAGGAATGAGATAAGTTCAGATTGCGACAAGTGCCATGAAGAAAACTTTAAAGGATGATGTCAGGGATGGAGGTGGGGGGCGGGCATAGGGTAGGGCACTAGAGTGGGCAGGGAGAGTTCTTTAGATAAGACGTCCAGGGAGCCCACTCTGCGGAGAGACATTTGAGATCAGACTGGAAGAATGAAGAAGGGGGCACCCGTCCTGCAAAGCAGCGGTGAGGGGAGACACAACTTTGCAGGACTCGGGAACAGCAAGTGCAGGAGATTCAGGGTGAGAAGGAGCCTGGTGTGTCCAAAGCCCAGAGGAAGAGGCAGCATGGCTGCAGCAGAGCGAATCGCTGTGGGAGGTGGGAGACCCGGGTGACCAGGTCGGAGAGGTCTGCAGGGCCAGCACCAGCTGTGGGGAGGAGTTGGGATTTCACCTGAAGACCCTGTAAAGCCACAGGAAGTGTTCACTGCAAGACTGACAAGTTCCGACTCATATTTTTAAGGGTTCTTTCTGGCTGCTGGGTGAGGATTAGACTGTGAGGGGTGACATGGGGAGAGCAGTTACTGGGATGTAGGGATAAAGGGATGCGGGTAAGAGAAGGTGGCTTCGGATCACAGGGGTCTTGCAGAGCCGGAGAGAAACACACGGGTTTGGGAAATACTGTGGGGTGAGAACAGACAGGACGGGTCAATGGCTGGTGAGTGGTGAGGGAGCGGAGAAGAGTCAACACTGCAGGGCCATAAACACCAAACGCCACCCCACTCCAGCCCTGGCCACTTCACCACCCTCTCCTTGACCAAGAGTATCATAGTATAAAAAAGAACGTTTTCACACCATCTGCTGACTTGAGCCCAAAGCCCTTAGTCAGGGCTCCCTATAAAAACCTCCAGCTGCTGATTCCTTGGAGGGACTCCAACAAGGTTCCCATGGGAGGGGTGGGTAGAGCTTTGCATGAAGATGAGGCTCTTCCTTCACAGAGCCTCCAAGGACCATCTTACCCAGGCTCCCTAATACGGTGCCGCCTCCGTGGAAGAAGATGACGCCTCGCCGCAGGCTGGGGGAGGCCACCTCGGGCTGGAACAGCCTCATGGGTATGGTTCCAAAACGCAGGCTGGTTACCACAAGCCCAGGGTCCTTCTTGATTCTCATGCGCTTGTGCAAAACCTGAATAAATCTGGGCATGGAGCAAATCCTCAATATCTCAAGTATATTCCCCTGTTAGAGGTCAGAGAAAGAGCGGGAGATATTAGGAGAGGTTAGGATCCACCTGGATGGTGGATGACTCCTGCCCCTTGTAACTGCAGGGATGTTTTTGCAGTTTCTTATCTGCCTCAAAGCCATGAACCTAGGGCTCATCAGGCTCTAGGGTGTGTCCAGATAAAGCATTGGGCTTTCAGAATCTCCTCCCAAAAGCTCTTGGTTGAATAGTGGTATGAATTTGCCAAAGAGCTAGCCCACGTTTGGGCTGAGTGGTTGGGCATTGAACTGATCAAAGCCAATGTCCAAGGCAGCTGGCTGGCAACCTTGCTCTCTTTGGCTCCCAGCCTAAGACGGCAAAGACGGTCCATCACCTTCATTGCCTCTCTGGGTTATGACAGACCCTTAGGTCTCATTTGTGTTCAACAGGAAAGAGTCATGGGATCAATTAAGGATGTCTGCCATGGGCTCAGGGGGAAGGGGCAATGGCACAAAGGCTATATATTTGCCGAATGTGAAAAGAAGTCCATTGTTTTTAAATTAATATGGTCACTCTAGTTATAAACAAGCAAAATATCTGAATATTTCATGAAATATAGTTACATGGTATCATATCTCATGTACTAAATGCATTTCAGCCGTAATGGATCATCTCTTCCGTGGACCTCGCATGGAATAGGCGTCTTTGTCATAAAGAAAACAGCGCGGGATAATTGTGAACATAGTAAGAACAGCTGACACTTACTAGTCTCCTACAACATGCCAATACTGGTCCAAGCGATTTGGATTATTAACTGGCTTAAACTACTCAGAGACCCTCCTAAGTCAAACACAATTATAAGCTCCATTTCACAGATGGGAAAAGTGAGGCATGCCAAGGTCAAGTGCCTTGCCTGTCAACAAGTAAGATGTAGAACTAAACTAGAAAGAGCTTGGGTTCTTAAGTCCAGCAGATTTGGGTTCAAGACTTAGCTCTCCTACCACCGACTCACTGAAAGATCTTGAGCATTACCTTCTCTGAGCTTCAGTTTTCCTCATTTTATAAAATAGAAGAATGGAGTCTACAGTCCCTGAGGATGAAGCTTGGGACTTAGATGCAACCACCCATATGGAGTGTGTCACTGGTGGGTCCTGGTAAGTGTGAGCTCATACTGGGTCCTGCCCCAGGTTTATGGGATGACCCAGTGCATTCATTCCGTGGAGACGACCCCACCCCCGTCCCCACTGCCCCATTGCCAAGGCTTAGGCTTCTCAAAAGGGAACTCCCAACAAAATCCCTATTTCCCGGCCTGAGGCAGGAGCAAGGTGCCCAACGCGGTGGAGATGACCTGCTTTCCCACCACTTAGCCCACATCTGAGGAATCCATTTCCAGCATCCAGAAGAGCACATGTTTCAGGGATTTTGAACGATGCAATGTGGTGATAAACGTCTCTTGGCGCGACATTCTAAAAGGTCACTAGATATAGCCAGGAAGTTAGATTTGGTTTGTTTCTTCCCACAGTGAGTCCACATTTGCCAGAGCTGGTAATTTAGGACAGAGGCAAGTAAGGAAGATTGATTATTATATAGTATTATATAATATTATAAATACATATTATTTATATATAAATATTATAAATATATTGTATGTATACATATTATATTTCTAGATTATTTGCATAAATGTTATAATGTGCATATATAAGTATTATAATATTTTGATATTATTTATAAGAATGCATTAGTAGTAGTATGAAGGGGACCATCACTAGTTTAGGAACGCCTGAGATCCAGAACTTTAGATGGATATTGAAACTCTTTCACAAAATATTCTAGCAGAGTTTGCCCTTTAAAATAAAATCTAGGGACTTCCCTAGCTGTCCAGCGGTTAAGACTCCACGCTTCCAACTCAGGGGGTGCGAGTTCAATCCCTGGTCAGGGAACTAAGATCCTACACACCCTGGGAAGAGGTCAAAAAATGAAACAAAAACAAAAAATAAAATAAAATCTATAGCATTTGTTATATTAGTCATTATATCTTTTAGTAAGGCTGAAATCAGTCATCACAGCTTTTAAATCAATAATGATTTTAGGAAATGCTGTGTCTTTGCCTTCAGAGATTTGATATATATACGAATAATAATCTATTTTTATGGAGTCCTTTCTAAGTGCCCAGCACTGTACCTTGCACCTTAAATGCATTTCTCATTCAATCCCCACCTCACACCTATAAAAAGGGTCTCTTGCTGTCCGCATTTTTCAGAGCAGAAAACAGAGACTCAACGACATTAGTCTACAAAACTAGCAAGTGAAGATTCAGGTCTCAGACCCAAGGTTGTCTGATACCAAAACTAGACACCTGATCTCTAGGCCATAGAAGCTTGTAGGTTTTGTCTCCTTCTCCTTAAAATTCTTATCCTTCCTGTACCTATCTGTCTTCTGGAACCAAGTGACCACTTGGATATCATCATCCTCATCATAGTCAGCTTGTGATGAGCCGTCTGTCCTAGGAGGGTTCAGTGCTGGGGGGACGAGGATGGGACATCATGAGCTGAATTCACCCTCCATGGCCCATCTCAGAGGGTCCCGTGAGCAGCTGTCATCAGAGATGCTTGGCTTGTGGGCTACTCTTGAGGAGAAACACTGAAGGTTGGAAAGGTCTCGGGTTTTCTGGGCCACCTGGACATCTGAGGCCCTCATTTTCAGCCCTAGGGCCTCAAACTAGCCTATAATTCCATAAGGATTGCAGCCACTGGCTTGAGACAGCCTGACCTCCAGCGAAGTGCGTGACCAGGATTAATGAGAGATCCTAGTACCACATCGTCAGCCTGTCTCCTTGGGGCAGTGACGTTCATGTAATTATGACGTAGACTTGTTCATTTCTCGGAAAGTCATCCGTTTCCCTGGCGAAACATTCCAGCAGCACAGAAACATACTTTACTTATTTACCAAATATCACCAAACAAATGAGCCCTTATCACCTGTCATCTTGATCCTCTTACCAACCTGATGGAAGCGATGCAATTGTTCCCCCTTTGCAGATGACGAAACCAAGACACAGAGAGGTGAAGTAAATTGCCCAAGATCACACAGCCAGGGAGCGGCTGTCAGAGCTAAGCGTGGCCTCCTCACCTCCTTCAACAGTTGTTCTCCCCACAGGTCGTCATTGTGAACTGTCTGGCTGCCATCAGGTCTCCACCCAGGGTTGGGACATTGGGATTAAATCAAGTTGCCTGCCTCTTAGTGCCAAACTGTTTCCAAATCTGCTGTTCTAGGCATGCACCGTTCTACCCCAAATCCCAAACCCCTGTTCAGAGCCTGGCTGGTGTGGCCACTCTGAAATGCTGGGTGAATTCCCTGGTGGATTGATCAGCAAATGGTAAGTAAGCACCTGCTAGGTGCCAGGCCCTGGGCTTGGGGCTAGGCTTGCAGAGATGCATAAGGTGGTCCCCGCCTTCCAGGTGCTTGCAATCTAAGCAGGAGAGAAACGCCTGTGTGCCATGAGGGGGAAAACACTGTGGCTGAAGCAAGTTCATTCTGTCAGGCTCTAAGCCTTTTCAGGGCAGAGGCTGGGTCTGGAATCGTTTGGGAATCCTCAGAAATGAGCCTGGTGATGGGCACTCAGTAAATATTTGCTGTTGAAGAAAGGAAAGGAGGCGGGGGACAGGTGAGATGAAGGACAAGAAGAAGGAGAGAAACAGAATCGCAGGCACAAGAGAGAGGACTGTCATCCGTCCCTCAGCGTCCATGAAGGACTGGCTCCAGGACCGCCATGATACCAACATTTTCATTGCTCCATCTCTTACAGTCGACCCCCTATCCGTGGATGCAGGACCCCGGACATGCAGAGCCCACTTTATAGCAAGGTCTGTCTTTCTTGGGGGAGTCTGAAGAGAGAGAGGGAAGGCAAATGAAAGATGGAAAGGAGGGGCAAGGCAGAGAGAGAGAGAGAGAGAGTGCCCCAACCCATGCCAGGGCCTGAGTGCAACCTCACCAAAGTGACCATGTAGAGGAACATGCAGTGCAGAAATCGGAACTTGGCAGGATGGTGCCGAGTAGAGGGGACACCTGTGGTGAGGAAGTGCTCAAAGCCAGCCCAGACAAAGACCCCCAGGAGAAAGGGGCGCAGTGCAGCTAGAAGCACAGCCACGGGACAGCCATGTTCCCGAGCCCGTGAGGAGTTCAGGAACTTCTGTCAGTGGGACTTGAGCCGGTCATATCGGCTGTCTCCTCCCTCCCACTCTTTTTTTTTTTTTTTAACATCTTTATTGGAGTATAATTGCTTTACAGTGTTGTGTTCATTTCTGCTGTATAACAAAGTGAATCAGCTATATGCGTACGTATATCCCCATATCTCCTCCCTCTTGCGTCTCCCTCCCACCCTCCCTATCCCGCCCCTCTAGGTGGTCACAAAGCACCGAGCTGATCTCCCTGTGCTACGCGGCTGCTTCCCACTAGCTATCTATTTTCCATTTGGTAGCCTCCCACTCTTTTTGGATTAATTTTGACCTGTGATCTGACCTGGCTTCTTAAACATAAACACAACACGACCAGTGGGAGCCGGAGGGACCTACTTCCTTAAGGAATACAGGGACCAGGGGGAGTCTTGGGAGATAGGCTTCCCAAAGGCTCAGCAGAGATCAGGCTCAAACAGAACCCGCAGCTGGGCACCAAGGGAGAGGTCTCACGCGAGCTGCGCAGGAGTCTTTGGCCTGATCTTTCAAGTGTAAAATAGGAGACACACAGCCAGGCTTCCTCCTGTGCACCTGGTCGAGGTGGGCAAAGGGCCGCTTATTCCAGTCGGCTGTCCTGACCCGCCTCTGATGCTCCAGTCCCCCTGGGGAGAGGCAGCGGAGCTCAGGGTTAACAGGACCCACTCAGAAGCGAGCCCACCTGGGTTGAATCCTGCCTTTTCCACTTACTGGCTCTGTGGTCTTAGGTAAGTTATGTCTGTTCTCTGCATGTCCATTTCCTCTCCTGTAAGAAGGAGATAGTTAGAGAACCTAACTGAGGAATGGTGAATAGCGCTGCAATGAACCTGGGTGTGTAAACATCCTCTCACTTTTCAAGTCAATTTTGCTGAGCTATAATAAATAAATACATGCATACATGTGCATGTGTAAAAGTGCTTAAATCATAAGGATAAGCTTGAGGAATTTTCACAAAACAAAAACACCCAAGTGACCAGCACCCAAACCAGGAGAAATAGCATCTTCTCCACATCACCACCGCCCCCTCCCCCATTTAATACACCCACCAGAGGTAACCACAATCCTTCCTTTAACAGCCAAGACTCGTTTGGCTGGTTTCTGAATTTTATGCAAATGGAATCATGCAGAGAGTGCTCCTTTATGTCTGGCTTCTTTCACTGAACACTGTTGTATGTATCTTCCATGTTGTGTGTATCGGTTCATTCATTCTTATTCTGGTACCGCATTCCATTGTATGAATATACCACAACTTTTGTGGTATATTTGGTATATTTGTGGTATATTTGTCCTGCTGCTGCTGAAGGACATTTGAGTTTTTGCCAGTTATCACTGCATTGCCTCTTAGCTCCAAACTCGTAATTTTTGCCTGCTCTGTGAAAATGGGCTGGAACTTTTCAACGTCTTTCCTTTGTCCACTGGCACCAAAGCATTGTCAAGAAAGAGTAGTGGAGGGATTTCCCTGGTGGCACAGTGGTTGACAATCCGCCTGCCAATGCAGGGGACACGGGTTTGATCCCTGGTCCGAGAACATCACACATGCCGCGGAGCAACTAAGCAACATGCCGTGGAGCAACTAAGCGCCACAATTACTGAGTCTGCGCTCTAGAGCCCGTGAGCCATGACTACTGAAGCCCGCGCGCCTAGAGCCCGTGCTCCGCAACAAGAAAAGCCACCGCAGTGAGAAGCCCGCGCACTGCAACAAAGAGTAGCCCCCGCTCGCCGCAACTAGAGAAAGCCCAAGTGCAGCAAGGAAGACCCAGCGCAGCCAAAAATAAATAAGCTAATTAATTAATTTTTTTTAAAAAAAAGGGCTTCCCTGGTAGCACAGTGGTTGAGAGTCCGCCTGCCGATGCAGGGCACACGCGTTTGTGCCCCGGTCCGGGAGGATCCCGCATGCCGCGGAGCGGCCGGGCCCGTGAGCCATGGCCGCTGAGCCTGTGCGTCCGGAGCCTGTGCTCCGCAACGGGAGAGGCCACGGCAGTGAGAGACCTGTGTACCAAAAAAAAAAAAAAGTAAGAGTACTGGAAAGACATCTCAGGAGAGAAGGGCTCTGCTTCCTGGTTCCAGGTACTCACACGGCAGGATCCTGCAGACCACATGGCTTTGCCAGCACCCAGCTTCTGCACTGTGTGAGGAAAAGTGCAACAGAAGGAATTATTAACCATAACAGGGATTCACAAGAGAAGAAGCAAGAAGTAAAGAAAGCTCAAAATAATTGCAGATATACCGAACAGCGATTGGTAATAGGGCTGAGATAGCACACCCAAAGGAAAAACCCCACCTCTCACCCCATTGGCTTGAGGCCCAGAGCTTGCTGGGGACGGCCTCGCTGAATTGGTTAATAGTTGCTCCGCTGCTGTACCAGTGGGACTTGATGGCATCTACCCCAACCCTCACCCAAAGAAATTTGCTGGAAATCTGCACTCCTGGGTGCTATTAAAAGCCCTTCATTCACAGGAAAGTATCTGGCTGGAGGCATTCTGCAGTGAAACTACCCAAGGGGCCTGGAAGGGAAAGCTACTACAAGAGATGCCATCCAAACAGCAGGAGCTGGAGCTGAAAAAATCACACACGCTGCAGGACCCCAGGTCTAAGGAAGCCATGCATACTTCAGGAGCTGCGCCTAGAGGAGCTGGTGGAGCAATTTGTGCCCCAGGACATTGCTGAAAACAAAAGAGCCTACCTTGCAATTAGGCTAACAGTTGGGTGTAGCACCAACAGAGGCAGATAGCTTAGCAGAGAGATGAGGGAAAGTCAGAGGGCCCTAAAGAAAAACAGTCATCCCGAGGCTGCACCCCCTTAGTCAGAGCTGCACACTAAGGGAAACAGACTTTACTGGAATATCCAACCAAGTCACTAAACAAATAAGCAAACAGTACAAGCAACAGGCCCAGGGAGGAGTGGGGGAGGAATCAATATCCAGCATTGCTACAATGTAATACCTAAAATCTCCAGTTTTCAACAACAGCAAAAAAAAAAAAAAAAAAATTATGAGACATGCAAAGAAACAGGAAAGTGTGACCATAAGGAAGAAAAAAAGAAAAAGGCAAGAGAAATTGCCTTTGAGAGCACCCAGATGTCAGGCTTAACAAACACGTCAAAGCAGCAACAATAATTATGTTCAGAGCCAAAGAAAATCACGCTCAAAGAAATAAAGGGACATATGATGACCTTATTTCATATAAAGAATACCAACAAAGAGATAAAAACTATTTTTTAAAAAAGAAGACCAAACTAAAATTATGGGATTGGAAAGTACAATAACCGAAATGAGATATTCACTAGAGGGGCTCACCAGTAGATTTGAGCTGACAGAAGAAATAATAAGCAAACTTAAAGGTAGACTAATAGAGATGGTGCAATCAGAAGAACGGAGAGAAAATGAAGGAAGAAAAATGAACAGAGAATTCCAAGAAAAGTGGGACATCATTAGGTACACTACCATACATGTAATGGAAATGCCAGAGGAGAAAAGAGAGAAAAACCATCAGGAAAATACTCAAGGAAATAATGGCTGAAAGCTTCCTAAATTTGATAAAAAACATTATCCACATCCAAGAAGCTCTAAGTATGATCAACAGAAAGAGATGGTGTCACTGGTAAATTCTGTCAAACACTTAAAGAGGAATTAATTCCAGTTCTTCACAAAATCTTCTTAAAATTAGAAGAGGAAGGAACACTTCCCAGCTTGTTCTATTGAATCAGGAGGGAAGGGGGCAGGGCATAACCTTTAAAAGAATGACATAGCCCAAGGACACAACATAAACCGATTAGAACAAACTAGGTCCAAGACGGCTCCACTAGACCCTGAGCCTCAGTATATTCTCATTGTATCACATCAGCAAGCTAATGACACACCACAGATGCCATGACGGTTTCAAGGCTGACCACAAAGGTCAAAAAGTGGGCGGTAACCCATTTCGTGGAAATCCCTGCCCCTTCCACAAAATAACTGGAATACTCCTCCCACTCATTAACCTATGAAATTACCCACCCCTATAAAAACTGACAACGCCATACCCTGGTGCCTCTCTTGCCTTCTGAGATGGCCCACGCTCTGTCTTCAGAGTGTGTATCTCCCTGAATAAACCTTCTTTCTCTTTACTATGGCTCACTCTTGAATTCTTTCCTGCACAAACCCAAGAGCCCACATTTGGCAGCCATCCCTGGGACTCGCCTGAGACCTGGGACATGACCATCCTCTCATGCCCCACTCTCTTTCCTGCAACACGACTGTATATAAAATAGCTAACCTACCAGGACCTACTGTATAACACAGGGAAATATACTCAATATTTTGTAATAACCTATAAGGGAAAAGAATCTGAAAAAAGACATTTATGTATGTATAGCTGAATCGCTTTGCTGTATACTTGAAACTAACACAACACTGTAAATCAATTATAATTCAATGAAAAATAAATCCTAAAGGATCCACTAAAAAGACTATTAGCACTAATAAATGAATTCAACAAGGTGGCAGGGTACAAGACCAATATACAAAAATAAATTGTATCTCTATACTCTAACAAACAGTGAACAATCTGAAAACAAAATTAAGAAAATAATTCCATTTACAATAGCATCAAAAAAAAATAAAATACTTAGAAATAAATTTGACAAAAGGTTGCAAAACATGTAGTCTGAAAACTTCAAACACTGTTGAAAGAAATTAAAGGGACTTCCGTGGTGGTGCAGTGGTTAAGAATCTGCCTGCCAATGCAGGGGACATGGGTTCGAGCCCTGGTCCGGGACAATCCCACATGCCGTGGAGCAACTAAGCCTGTGCGCCACAACTACTGAGCCTGCGCTCTATAGCCCATGAGCCACAACTACTGAGCCTGTGTGCCACAACTACTGAAGCCCACGTGCCTAGAGCCCATGCTCCACCACAACAGAAGCCACTGCAATGAGAAGGCTGCACACCGCAACGAAGAGTAGCCCCCGCTCGCCGCAACTGGAGAAAGCCCAGGTGCAGCAACGAAGACCCAACGCAGACAAAAATAAATTAAATTAAATTAAATTTTAAAAAGAGATTAAAGAAGACCTAAGTGAATACAATGACATCCCTTGTTTATGGTGAGGAAAACAATGTTGTTTTGACAACAACAATGTTGTTTGACAAAACTTGTCAAATTGATCTGCAGATTCAGTGCAATCCCTATCAAAACCCCAGCTTGTCTTTTTTTTACAGCAATTGACAAGCTGATCCTAAAATTCATATAGAAACATAAAGGATCCAGAATACCAAAAACAATCTTGAAAACAAGAACACAGTTGGAAAAAAGAACTCACAACTCCCTATTTCAAAACTTACTACAAAGCAATACGATCAGGACTCTGGGGTACTGACGTAATAAGGATAGATCCATGGATCAATGGAATAGAATTGAGAGTCCAGAACCAAACTGTCACGTTTATGGTCAATTCATTTTTGTCAAGAATGCCAAGGTAATTCAATGGGTAAAGAATAATAATTGTCCCAGAAGTGGTAGCAGGACAACTGTATCTCTACATGCAAAAGAATGAATTTATATCCTTTCCTTACATTATACACAAATAGTAATTCCAAATGGATCATAGACCTAAAAGTAAGAGCTGAAACTGTAAATCTCTAAGAAGAAAACAGGAATAAATCCTCATGACCTTGGACTAGGCAAAGCTTTCTTAGGCACAAAATCAAAAGCACAAAAGACAAAAGAAAAGTTGGATGTATTAGATTCCATCAAAATTAAATTTTTGTGCTTTAAAGGACACCATCAAGAAAGTTAAAAGAAAACCTACAAAATGGGAGAAAATATTTGCAAGTCATATATCTGATAAGTGGCTTATATCCAGAAAATATAAAGAACTCATAACTGAATAATAAAATATAAATAACCAAATTTAAGAATGGGCTGGGAATTCCCTGGTTGCCCAATGGTTAGGACTTGGCGCTTTCACTGCCAGGGCCCAGGTTCAATCCATGGTCAGGGAACTAAGATCCCGCAAGCCGCACAGTGTGGCCAAAAAAAGAAGAATGAGCAAATGACCTGAATAGATACAAACAAGATATATCAATGGCCAATAAGTGTATGTTAAATCCTCAACATTATTAGACATTAGGGAAATTGAAATCAAAGCTACAATGAGATACCACTTCACACCCAAGAGGATGGCTATAATAAAAAAGATAGATAGGGACTTCCCTGGTGGCGCAGTGGTTAAGAATCCGCCTGCCAATGCAGGGGACACGGGTTCGAGCCCTGGTCCGGGAAGATCCCATATGCAGCAGAGCAACTAAGCCCGTGTGCCACAACTACTGAGCCTGCGTTCTAGAGCCCACGAGCCGCAACTACTGAGCCTGAGTGCCACAACTACTGAAGCCCATGCACCTAGAGCCTGTGCTCCACAACAAGAGAAGCCACCGCAATGAGAAGCCCGCAGTCTGCAAGGAAGAGTAGCCCCCGCTCGCCACAGCTACAGAAAGCCCACACGCAGCAACGAAGACCAAACACAGCCAAAAATTAATTAATTAATTATTTTAAATTTCAAAAAAAAATGTATATCCGTACAATGGAATATTATTCAGCTATAAAAAGGAATCAAGTGTTGCTACATGCTACAATGTGGATGAACCTTGAAAACATCAGGTTAAATGAAAGAAGCCAATCAAAAAGATCACATGTTGTCTAATTCCATTTCTATGAAATGCCCAGAACAGGCAAACCCATAGAAACAGAAAGTAGATTAGTGGCTGCCTAGACCTGGGTTGCCTAGACGTGTTTTCCATGGGAAGGTACTTCTATTACCAGTTATCCTGTTATGGTTGGAAGCAGAAATCCTAAACTGTTTTTTCTAATCAGGTATTTTCCATAAAAAATTTCAAGCAGACAGAAAAATGGAAAGAATTTTACCATTAACGTCTGTATTCTCACTACATTGATTCTACAATTAATATTTTACTATGTTTGGCTTATCACTCCAGAAAGGTTTCTCATGTTCCTTCCAAATCAGTCCTTTCTCCCACCCTACCCAGAGGTTCTGATTTTTTTCCACCATGAATTAGTTTTGCCTATTCCAGAACTTCATAGATATGGAAGCATGCATGCAATATGTGTTCTTTTGTGTAAGCTTTCTTTCACTCACAGTAATATTCTGAAGATTGATTCCTGTTGTTCTGTGTATCATTAGGTTATTCCTTTCCCTTGCTAAGTAGTATTCCGTCATTTGAATATGTAAGTTTGTTTATCCTTTCTTCTATTTAAGGACTCCTCAGCTGTTTCCAGTTTTTTACTATTATGAATAAAGTTGCCATGAACATTCTTGTCACAGTCATTTTTTTAGACATATATTTTTATATATATTAGATAAATACCTAGGAATGGAATTGCTGGATCATGGAGCAGGTATTATGTTCGGTTTTCATAAGAAACTGACTAATCTTTTTCCAACATGGCTTTACCATTTTGCTCTCTCATCAACAATGCATGAGGGTTCCATTTACTCCACATCTTCACTAACATTCTAAATTATTTTTTGAAGCGAGAATAACATTTCTAACAGAACTTGACAAACTACACAAAAAGAAAACTACAGAGATAGCTTATTTGTAAATATTTTTTTCAAAAATTCCAAACAAATTATTAGCAGATAGAATCCAAGAGCATATTAAAATAATTATTCATCATGACCAAGAGGGATTTATTTCAGGAATACAAGGGGCTTTGATATTAGGCAATTTATTAACAGAATTTACATATTAAAGATCTCAAAAGAAAATTATTGAAGAGGCATTAATAGAAACTAATATCCATTTTTCATAAAAACATTTAATAAAAGAGAAATCGGCAAATACTTCTTTAAAAAGATTTTTCTAAGTGGGGAGAAATATTAGAAGTATTCCCACATCTAGGAAGTTAGGAACATGATAAGAATGCCCATTATTGCACCTCTACTTAATTTTGCATTCAAAGAATTAGCCTGTGCAACTTTGGAAGAATTTTTAAATTAGAGACATGAAAATTGGAATGAAGGAGAAATAAAGTTATTACTTTGCATATGACATAAATGTATATCTAGAAAATCCAAGAGAATCAACAGGAAAATGACAACCAACAATAATGGTAAGGTAGCAGAGTACAGAATGATATACAGAAATTAGTAGCACTTACATATGAAAAAAAACCCCACCTAGTTAGAACATACAATAGAAAAATAGTCTCTATAACAGCAACAAGAAAAAGACAACCAAGAGGTAAACTTAATAAGAAATGTGTGGAAAAAAATCTACAATAAGAACTCCAAAATACTACTAAAGAACACAAAAGAAGACTATAAAATATGTTCTTGGATAGGAAGACTCAATATCATAAAGTTGCCAATTTCCTCTGGTATAATTTTTAAACTTAATAAAATTCCAACAAAAAGACTGATATATTTTCCCCCTGAAATTTATAAAAGCTGATATGGAATCTCAAGTGGAAAATAAAGAAGCAAAACTTTCCAGGAAATTCTGAAAAAGAAGACAGGAGGGAACTGGCCAGGCCAGGTATTAAAACATATTTCAAAACCTTCATAATTAAAATAAGGTAAATATGTGCTTTTCAACAAATGATCTGGGATCATTTGGGTAGCTAAGTGAAAAAAAATAAAATTGAGCCCATGTTGAATGCTGTACACCAGGGTAAGCTCCAATGGAGCAAATTTATACACTTTTAAAACAAAAATTCTAAAACCACCAGAAGAAGATATGGAAGAATTTTCTTATAACTTTGGAAAAGAAAAAGAAATTTCCACTATGCTTCAAAATACAGAAATCACAAAAGAGAAGATTGATGACTTCCATGGCATAATAGTATTTATTTACATGCAAGTAACTGGTCATGTGTTCACAGTAGCTATCTCTGGGTGGAGGGACTTGGAGTGACATTTATCTTTTTTACCTATCAATTTTTCTAATTTTTCAGTAGCGATGATTTATTATTTAAGAGACAAAAGTTCTTCAAAAGGTTGAAGCAGAAGCAATGGCAGCACTTCTGGGTCTCTAAATCCAAACTGTCATGTTCCCTAAAAATCAACCACTGGTCCAGAGAGTACACTGATAGGACCCCTCAGCCCTTTCTTTGAGGGATTCGTTCTTTCATTGGCCCATTTATTCAACAAATACTTACTAAGCTCCTACTATGTCCCAGACACTACATTGTATAGGAATCTGGTTGGAACTCCATGAGAAACAATACAGTGTGGTGTTGAAGAGTGAGGTCTCTGGAGCCAGCTCCAGCCTTGACCAGCTGTGTGACCTAAGATAAATTAACTCACCTCTCTGAGCCTCAGTTTTGTTATCTGTGAAAAAGGGACACTAATAATATTCAAAACTAAATGAATGTCCAATGTTAAAACACTTCAAATAGGGAATTCCCTGGTGGTCCAGTGGTTAGGACTCCATGCTCTTACCACCGAGGGCCCAGGTTCAATCCGCGGTTAGGAAACTAAGATTGCAAGCCATGCAGTGCAGAAAAATAAAAAAAATTTAAAAATTTAAAATAAATAAAACTTTAACAGACTTAAGCACTTTGGAAAACCATTTGGCAGAATCTTTTAAAGCAGAACATTCTCGATTCCATTCCTAGAAATACAGCTAACAGAAAGTATCCAGGTGATTACCAAAAGACATAAAAATGTCCCATGGGCTTCCCTGGTGGCGCAGTGGTTGAGAGTCCGCCTGCCGATGCAGGGGACGCGGGTTTGTGCCCCGGTCCGGGAAGATCCCACATGCCGCGGAGCCTGCGCGTCCGGAGCCTGTGCTCCGCGACAGGAGAGGCCACAGCAGTGAGAGGCCCGCGTACCGCAAAAAAAAAAAAAAAGTCCCTGAAGTCATCGTTTGTAATAGGCCAAAACTAGAAACAAAATCCCAAATGTTTATCCAGAGTACAATGGATGCCTACCGTATATCCATGCAGGGGAATACTACACAGAAATGAAAATGGACAAACTACAACAACGTGGATGAAACTCCTAAACACAACGTTTTTGCAAAAGAATGAATACCGTATGCTTCCACTTATACAAAGTTCAAACAGGTAAGACTAGTCTATGATGTTAACCCTTGAACGTGCACAATGCTGGCTTCTGGATGCTGGTCACGTTCTTCTTCTTCAACCGGGCGTTGGTTACACAGGTGCGTTCCCACACCGAGCAGATGAAGGATACTCGCTCAGATCCTGCAGGTAAAGAAGGGCGATATGCCAACAGGCAAGGCAAGTGGGTACAAGACAAGGACACTTTGTACACAAGATCTCATCAGCTTCACCAAGGAGCTTGCTTACTCCCATTTTTCTAGGAACAGGCAACTCCCTCGGTCCTACTTTTATGTTTCTGTTTTTGACAGAGAATAGGTGCAGAACAATATTTCTTTAAGAAAAACCCTAGCGCACATGTGATGAAAAACAGCAGTAGCCTATGACCTCAGCATTGGGGGCAATGGGAGCAGTGGGGTTCGGGGCAGCTGGACAGCGTATGTTCTGCTTACAGGACGCTCATAGCACTGTGTAATTTATGACAACAGAAATAGGAAATAACCTAAATGTCCAACGATAGAGAAATGGTTAAACAAATGCCTTCACTTATTTATTCAACAAAATTTTATTGCGTGTCTGTTCTGTGCCAAGTATCATTCCGGGATCGGGGGATATGTGAGCAAACAATACATTCTTTTTTTTTTTTTTTTTTTTGCGGTATGCGGGCCTCTCACTGTTGTGGCCTCTCCCATCGCGGAGCACAGGCTCCGGACGCGCAGGCTCAGCGGCCATGGCTCACGGGCCCAGCCGCTCCGCGGCATGTGGAATCTTCCCGGACCGGGACACGAACCCATGTCCCCTGCATCGGCAGGTGGATTCTCAACCACTGCGCCACCAGGGAAGCCCAACAATACATTCTTGATGTATTGCTTAGCCAAACACCAGAAGACCAAACTACACAGAGCATACACTTCAGTGCTCACTATACACCAGGCACTTTATACATCTTATCTCCCTAATCCTCACACAACCCCACGAATCCTATCCTCATTTTACAGATGAAGAAACAGGCATAGAGAAGTTTAAGTAACTCAGTCAAAGATTACACACAGCTACTAAGAGCTAGGATTTTAATCCAGGGGAGCTGACCCAAAGATCACAGAAAATATCATCACTGAGGCGTGGCTTAAGACCAGTTTCTATTTCTTTCCTTATAGACTTCTGTTTGTCACCCAGTTGTAAAAACTGGGCCCACCCCTTGGAGAGCTAGTTCAACCGGCTGCCATCCTCCTTCCAGTGCATGTGACGGCCAAAGTCTCCTTCTGATTTCTGTAAGTGTCTTTATCTCACTTCTGAGAAAGAAAACCAACCCTGACCTCCGGGAGCTGGCCCCTGGCACTGTCACCTGCGTCTTGGTATTTTCCTGGCGAACATAAACATTAGATAAAGCCACTTGGTGACCATGATGGATTAATAAAAAAAAGAAGAACAAAAAAGACCCTTTCATAATCACATCTGAACACAAACAAAACATGAACATTGGCTAAGGCACAATAATGGCCAAAAAAAGGCTCATATGAGCGGCTTCTGCTTCTTAGGCAATTACAGCTTTAGCCTCGGTCTAGCCTCCCTACTTCTGAATAAGGTTTAAGAAATGCCCTGCTGGGCTTCCCTGGTGGCGCAGTGGTTGAGAGTCCGCCTGCTGATGCAGGCGACAAGGGTTCGTGCCCCGGTCCGGGAGGATCCCACATGCCGTGGAGCGGCTGGGCCCGTGAGTCATGGCCGCTGAGCCTGCACGTCCGGAGCCTGTGCTCCACAACGGGAGAGGCCACAACAGTGAGGGGCCCGCGTACCGCAAAAAAAAAAAAAAAAAAAAGAAATGCCCTGCTTGCTAACAGCATCAGTCCAGAGCAAACCTCCACTTCCTAAAATCTTTTTTTTTTTTTTTAAAGAAGATGTTGGGGGTAGGAGTTTATTAACTAATTTATTTATTTTTGCTGTGTTGCGTCTTCGTTTCTGTGCGAGGGCTTTCTCTAGTTGTGGCAAGCGGGGGCCACTCTTCATCGCGGTGCGCGGGCCTCTCACCATCGTGGCCTCTCTTGTTGCGGAGCACAGGCTCCAGACGCGCAGGCTCAGTAGTTGTGGCTCACGGGCCTAGTTGCTCCGCGGCATGTGGGATCCTCCCAGGCCAGGGCTCGAACCCGTGTCCCCTGCATTAGCAGGCAGATTCTCAACCACTGCTCCACCAGGGAAGCCCCCTTTCTTTTTCTTTTTTTTTGTGGTACGCTGGCCTCTCACTGTTGTGGCCTCTCCCGTTGCGGAGCACAGGCTCCGGGCGCACAGGCTCAGCGGCCATGGCTCACGGGCCCAGCCGCTCCGCGGCCTGTGAGATCTTCCTGGACCGGAGCACGAGCCCGCGTCCCCTGCATCGGCAGGTGGACTCTCAACCACTGCGCCACCAGGGAAGCCCCACTTCCTAAAATCTTGACTTTTCCTCTGCTTCTTTGTAGTCCTCCTGCCTGCATTGGATCGTGTTGTCCAGACTTAGCTCTGCCTCAGCCCTGGTGATTTCTGCCGTACAAAGCCAGTCACTATCAGCATCTTGTGATGTGACATCACTGGTGTGCAGAGGATGAGAGGGAAGGTCGTGCTGCTCCCGGGCCCCAGGACCCGCCCCCCACCATAGCCTCCCACACCCTGTACCCCTCATACTCACCCACTCTATGCCCAGCCCCCAAGCCCCACTCCAACCTGAACAGCCAGGTTAGCCTGACCTCCCAGCCCCACCCGTGGGACACTGAGACCTAAACTGACTCCATCTCTTGGCACTGGATTTTTTTCCCACCATTCTACAATAACCACATGATTATAACCTTTATAATCAACAAAAAAACTATGATTTTCTTATACTTAATGGGAATCTGCATTTCTGCATTACAGCCAGGCTTCCCTGGAGTTTTACTGTCGACTCAACTGGGTTAGGAACGAAGAGTGAACATCTATAACATACAGGTCCTGTGACTGACGCTCCTACATTAGCTCAGGTTGGCGGGTCGGGAAATAGGCAAGAGCAATAAAAGCGGTTATTGACATTATTGTCATTATAGAGTTAAGAGTTAAGAGCGCGCATTACCGAGTTAACGTGTGCTCTACTGAGCACACATTAATGTGACCAGAACTGCATCCTCATGCATTAAGCACTGGACATGTGTTCTCCCAGCAAATCCTCACAGTAGCCCACAGTGCTGCTGTCAGAGAACAGAGACCATTCAGCATAACCTGGTGTTTAAGGACGTGAGCTCTGGGACAGACCGCCAGGGTTCGTGTCAGGCTCCCCCTCTGACTATATCTGAGACCTTGAGCAAGCTACTGAACCCCTCTGTGCCTCAGTTTCCTCATCTGTAAAGTGGGGATAAAGGTGCCTTGTTGTATGAAATAAGGAAATGTGCAATGGGAGATGGGTACTTATACACCTGCTTTTCTGAGCACCTCTACCTACCACGTGAGTTTGGATGTAATTAACTAGATGAACGAATAGCCTCCAGCCTGCAAGCAGAGGGGTTTAGCATGTTGTGGGTGAAGAAAGGCCTGGGGGAGGCGTGGAAGTGGAGCCCACTCTTGGCGACACTGGCACACGCTGTGGTTCCCATCTGGCAGGCTCCCTCCCAGGGAAGAGAAACCAGGAAATAGAGGAGGCAAGAAGCTAGATCTAGAGGGGCCAGCAGACAAAGCACAAACCCTCTGCCAGGTCTTATTCCAGAGAGGAAAGGGGAGGGGTTGAACTTACTGGAGAATAATCATATTTGCTGAGCACCTACTATATGCCAGACACGGCGCCAAGTGCTTTAGGAATATGATCTCATTTGCTCTTCAGTAGAAGCCCGTAGGTAATGTAGTATCATTATCCCCATTTCACAGATCGGGAAACTGAGACTCAAAGAGGGGAAGCCCTAGACTAACAAGCATTGGAGCAGGGGTGTGATTTAAGCAGTTCCATCCTGAGTCACAACCTTAATGCATATCCTTCCTTCTTCCTAACAGAGGTCTCTGGGGGACAAACAGGACAAGGAGAGCACAGAGCTTTCGGGTTTTAACTCCCAGACCATTCTCTTCCCATGCCCTTCACCCTGTGTGGCTTCACTGAGACTATGGATTTAGCTTGGCGGAGGTGGGGCTTCAGAGCCCAGGGAGCTGTGAGGACAGCAGTGTGAGTACGCAGTGTTGTCCTGAAATGTCGAAAGGCAGAGGAGATTAAAAAGCACAGGCTGTTGGGCACATTCAGTGGGGTTGCCTGTGGCTGAATCTCTAGGTGCTCAAGGCAGTAATGCAGCTACGAAATAGCTGCTATTTACTGAGACCTGCCAAGCCCGTTTCTTACCAAGAGCCAGTTGAGGTGAAGGTACAAACATGAAACAGACTCCGGTGCAAGACTTCATCAGCTTCCCGAGACCACTGCCAAAGGTGAAGTTTCTGCCAAGTGTATGAGGCTGGGTGTTAATTTCGTGCAAGTTCCAATAACATCCCAACAATAACAATAGCAACAACAATAATAATAACTAAGGTCCAACCCTGGTTTAGTGCCTGCCGTGAGCCAGCACAGCTGTTAAGTCCCTTACCTGTGTGAATTTGATTAATGCCAGAAACCACCTAAGAGATACATACTGGTGTCATCCCCATACAGATGAACACACTGAGCCCAAGACTGCCTAACTAACTCGTCACATTCACAGAGCCAGGAAGTAGAGGGGCTCGGCCCATCTACTCCCTGATGGATAGACAGACAGGCAGACAGATGGACTGATGGACAGTCAGGTGGACGGAGGGACCCCCCTGCCTCTCAAGGCCAGCACCCGCACAGAGATGTTGTTCAACACACCTGAACTGAAAGACGGGCGCCCTTCTGGAATTCGAAATCTGGAGGCACATGGGGCATCACCGGTCACAGCAGGGTTTTGAACCAAATTTCCAAACCACGGCTCCAGAGGGGAAAAACAGTCATGGGCTTTCTGAGTGGCAAATCAGAGCTTCCTGTACACAGCCAGCCAAGGTTCCCATTGTGCTGTAGGACAGGGCATCCTGGCCAGGCTCGGACCTCACCCCGTCTCCTGGGGACACCAAACACAGCAAGGTGGTGGCCCAGAATTCTACTCCACGCTGGTAGGTAATGAATGCTATGAACTCCATTTTACCAGCGAGAAAACTGGAGTTCAGGGAGTCTGAAACTTACCCAGATCACGTGGAAGACAGGCAGCAGTCCAGACACTAGCTCCCCCTCTGAAGGGCTCAGGGTCCCTCCCTTCCCAGGCCCTTGGGAGGGGTGCTGCATTTCCCGGGGTGTGCTATGAGGTAGATCCAGCCCCCCACGCCCTGCACAGAGCAAAGCTCTGGGATGCCAGCTTGCTGGGGAAGACGAGGTGGAGCCTGAGCACCGGCAGGATGCCCTAGCCTCGGGGGACAGTGGGAAGCCTCATCCTCAGAGCCCCCTCCACACCCCATGGGGCTGCAGCCTGAGCCCCCTGCTAGGTAAATCAGCTCAGCTGGCGCAGCGCCCTTGGGAGACACTCCTGTTAGCCAAGAATTCCAAGAATTCAGAGGGCGGGGCCCTTGAGAAAACAGGCCCTGCGACTTGATATCTGGGCCAATGCAGCATTTCCATGGCCTGGGAGGGCTCACACCACGAAGGTGGGTGCATCTTCCAGAGGGAGAAACCCAGGCACACAGGGCCAAGGGTCAAGGCACTCATCCACCCTCCCAACATTCAGAAGTGTTGCCTGGGCAAATCCTGAGCAATGTGCAGCCTGAGAACTCTCCTGGTGGGTGACCTTCCCTTTGGAGGCAGGGTGGGGGAGAGCAGTGAAGAGGCAGTTTTGCCTCAAGTGGAAACTTGGTTAGGTTTCAAATTCAAAGGAATGTCCTCTTTATTGAGTCTGATCTTTATTTAACCCTAACCACCACTCGGCATCATCCAGCACCCAGTCTAAGCATTTACAAACACGAAGGGGTAGTAGCATTATGAATATCACGCCCATTTTACAGGTCAGGAAACTGAGGTACAGAGAGATTAAGAAATTTGCCCAAGGTCACACAACAAGTGAGTCACAGAGCAGGAATCTAAACTCAGGGAGCCTGACCCAGAGTCTGTGATTTGACCACTGTGAGATCCTGCTTTTCCTTTAATGGGGTGTTAAAGATGACATCGTGGGGGTCATTACCACCAATCTCCATACTCTGACCCCTGTGAGATCCTGCCATCCCTTTTAATAGGGTTAAAAATGACATCACAAGGGGTCATTAGCACCATTTGCTACCTCACAGCCTTGATAGCCCCTGATGAGCCCAGGTCCTGTGCTATGTGTGACAGGCCATGCATGGAGGCTGGCATGCAGGCTTCTAAAGTTCCTTTGTGCCCCTTCAGGGAGACGGAAGTGGTCAGCGCCAGGCCTATTTCATAATATAACCTTAAATCTCGCTACCAAGTGACGGGCACTAAGGGAGAGTGCCAGACATTTCTCTGCGAGCCTTACCTACATGATCTCATCAAGGTCCTACACACTCCCTGGCATAATCACTAGAGGTGTCCCCGTTGCACAGTTGTGGAATCCAAGGCTCAGGAGCATTAAGAAGTGTGTTCCTGGTAAGCTGGTAAATGCAGAAGGCAGATGCATTTGTTTCCTAGGGCTGCTGTAACAAAGTCCCACCAACGTGAGTTAAAACAACAGAAATTGATTCTCACAATTCTAGAGGCCAGAAATGCAAAAGGCAAGGTGTGCGCAGGGCCACGCTCCCTCCGGAGTCTCTAGAGGAGGCTCCCTCCCCACTTCGGCC